>NC_092336.1:531670000-531979166 GCF_046630445.1 Rutidosis leptorrhynchoides
ACACATAATTATTCAATCAGGCCTTAATATCAAAACTTACATTCAATATCGAGGGTAAAAAGTCTAGATGAGCATATTCCTTTTATTTGTTATAAAAACTATCTTTCATCTTCATAAACCTAAAATACCAAAAATTATTGTCTTTAAACTTATTCCTTTATTGATTTGCCCATCGTTAAAGGGCAATCCAATATCTTGTACTTGTGTGATTCCTTTTATTTTAGCTTAATCACAATTTAGTTCATACAATCTTAATTTGCACATATAACTGTCCTTGGAACGATACACGGATTTTACCATTATCTATACTACTACACGATCGGGTACACTGCCCGTTAGTGTGTGTAATCTTTAAAACCGGTACTTTCCATACGATAAATTCATATACCACTTTCCGCACATCAAGTTTTTGGCGCCGCTGCCGGGGACAGTTGTGTCAAGATAAGAATTGTTGACTAAGTTGTGATTATTATTTTCTTAGATTTTATCATTTTTTGTAGAATTTTTTGTTATTATTTTTCTTTCACTGTTTAGTGTCGGTGCTTTTATTCTTTTCTTGTTTTTGTCAGTTGCAGGAAAATGGTTGACCATAGGAATATGACAATGGGTGAGAGAATGAGAGTAGAACGGAGGAAACTAATCGAATTATATTTATCTCCTAGTGTTACCAACGAGGGGTACCAAAAGAAAGAAGAAGATGAAGTTGTGGTTAACATTAAAAACATGTCTATGAAAGAAAGGATGATAGCCGAAGGTTTCTGCCCGTGTTTTTATGGGTCTTGGCAATGTTGCATGAATCCGAACATTAAACATTCGAGTCCCCTACCCACTATGCAACATGCTACCGATCATTATTCACCGTTGATTCTGTTTCCGGAAAATTCAAATGTGACAGAATCCAGTCTAGCTCCACAACTTGTAACTTCACAATCTATTTTGCAAGACGAACTGGTTGTTGAAAAATGTACTCGTTTAGATCCACTTTCTGAGCTTTTGCAGGATTTCCCGGAGTTACATTCTTACTCTTCTAGTTATATAGATGAGATTGTGTTAAAGGAGGAAAACGGTTTGCTACTCGTTCTCATGGCTAATGGTTATGAACCTACAACTGAAGAATTAAAGGAAGTGAAGCTGGAAATTGAGCCCCGCTCAATAGTTGAGATTCACAGCGGGTCCATGCTTATTCCAGAGGATGTCAAGTTGGGGAATACAATATTTAAAGACCCATTTGACCAAGATCCACCAATAAGAATAAAAGTGTTACTGAAAACCGCACTTGGAGGGGAGTCATGTGTTAACCCTCGGGTTAGGTCATCCTTTTTCGGGAAACTGAAAAAGGATTTATCACATATAATATACACCACCCGAGGTGTAAATGATTGGCTCACTATTTTGATTCGTGGAACTTTTTCCACCGACTTCACGTCTCGTCCGATAAAGTGTGGGGGACTTTAACCCCACTAGGCATTAAATTCTGGGGTCGAGTCGAGTGCATGACGCGTTAATAAAAGTGCACGAGGTTTTTCAAGGTTTTAGTGACACAAGCATTAAAATTCAGCAAGGTACCTATCAACTTTGAAATTGTGTGATGAAGATCAAGGACTGAAGGATGCGCCATCGCTCACCTATATCCCACGATCTCCGGTTTTTGAACATAGGTTTTTCGAACTCCCTTTTCACACTATTGTCCTCTCAAATTTAAATTTTACTGATTTTAAGTAATGAGGGCATTACTTAATCTTAAGTGTGGGGGGATGGTATAAATTCTCGCGGGTATTCAACTTGGCTTATTTTCGTAATTTAATGGGAAATTTTAAAATTTTTGAACTAAAAGTCTTAACGAAAGAGCCAAGTGTGGGGGATTTTACCAATCTTTTCGAATTACTATCACCAAATTTTATTAAGAAAAATGTTTAAAGTACTTTTGGCTTGAAAGGAAAAAGAATAATGTCACTAAACCTAAAGGATGTATCTAGTCCATCCTTGAAGGAAGTAAAGTCTTCCGAATTCTTGTCTTACTTGATATAGCATACTTCCTAAACTATGGCATTTCATACCAATATCATATCACGATATACGGTACAGTGGGAAGGGTAAGTCTTGAACTTTCAAACCCGAAAATAAACTTGGTAGGGTAAATCCAAGTCGCTATCCAGTGCAAGACCGATTACGGTGTATAAGCTGGAGCAGGATCTGTCCCGCGCGATAGCTTAGTCTTCGCAGTTTTAACCCTTGATATTAAATGTACAAAATTGTCATGAAAGACCGATATTTATATCGCGTCAGGGGGCGCCCGGTTAAGAGTTCCATGATACTACAATCATGGGGGCGGATAGCTTGCTAATCGCCGACCGAGACTTCGGTTTTCAGTTACCCTCAACCGGAATTTGAGGTTAAAACCGGAAAACGTGTCTAGTGTAAAAACTAGCATGACATTTTCAAAATCATAAAACGTTTTCTTAAGATCCATTTTTCCCTAAGGATCCAAAATTTTCAATACTTGCAACGAAGTTCACCTCTCCCGATTAATCCAAATGTGTGCGTGTGTTTCATATATTGTGTGTGTAACTCAATGAGTATGTGTTCCAATTGTGTAACATATAGCGTGAGTTTTGTGTTCCAAAAGAACGTGTGTGTTTCGTGTGATTAGTGTGGACTTGTGTACTATATTGTGTGAGTGTGATTCCAATAAATGTGTGATCCAATAAATGTGTGTGTGTTTCATATTTTTGTTTTGTATTCGAGTGTTTAAAACAAGACTTGCTTGAGGACAAGCAAGAGATAAGTGTGGGGGATTTTGATATTGCTCAAAATAGATATATCATTAGTCGCAATATCAAGTCTTTTTCATTGTTTTTCCATTTGTATTTGTATAGTCTCCTTGTATAATTCATTGTATTGTAGTTAACTTTAGAATCATTGTGTAACTGAAGAAATATGGAAGATATTAAGAAATATGGAAGAAGTATGGAAGATATTTGCAAGAGAAATCGAAACAGTAACTTCCAGCACAATGGGACGCCGTTCAGGGCTTCGGGACGCCGTCCAGCCCTTTTAACCGGGACGCCGTCTAGTGTTTTGGGACGTCGTCCTGAACTTTAAACTGGGACGCCGTCTGGGAAAATGGGACGCCGTCTTGCTCCATGAAACGGGACGCCGTCCATCCTTTTAGGACGCCGTCCCGTAGTAGGTTTCAGCCGACTTTTGTGCTTTTTACCTACTTTCTCCACTTTAAAACCTCATTATTGAAGATCAGTTAAAAAGAGACGAACCAGGGAGTACAGAAAGAGAATTTTCAGAGGCTTAGGTGACGATTCAAGGTGATCCTTGGAGTAATCCAGGATCACCTAATCCATCATTCCAATCCAAATTCAAGAATCATCAGGATCATCATCCAAGATTGCTTCAAGAGGTCGATTCTTTCAGTTCAATGAATTCTATCTTTATTTCCAGTTTGTTATTGTCTTTAAATATGATTGTTAGCTAGCTCTTTTATGCTTGCCTAGATTAATAACCAAGGTGTTGAATGTAATCTTATTGATTGAATGTATTATGCGTGATAGATTAAAGCTTGAATTAAGAACCATGCTTATTGCTGTTAAAAATCATTTGTATCTAGTTAATTGATATGTTGTTGATAAAGAGAACTCTTGTTGATGTATCATATTGATTTACAATCAACTTGTCTTAGATTGATTGTTTGCTAAACCGGACCAAGGGGGTAAACTAGATTAAAAAGGTTAAACAAAATAGGAATGAATTGTGTAGAGCGAACGCAAAGACAATTGTTATTCAAGTCTTTAATCTAGCTAATCAACTAGTCACAAACGAAAAGGTTTAAGTAATAGGGAACCCTCACTTAGTAATTCTAGTTTGAGTACTCGCTAAAGAGAACTCTTGGCGGGTCGATTTAGGCGATTAGCATGCTTATAATAGTTGTTTGATTACAAATACAAGAACCATAGTGAAAAGGGAACCCTTGATCTTGTTATTGTGTTTGCGTGTTTATCCGAGAGAACTCTTAGTAAACCTATTAGATAACTTACACACATAATTATTCAATCAGGCCTTAATATCAAAACTTACATTCAATATCGAGGGTAAAAAGTCTAGATGAGCATATTCCTTTTATTTGTTATAAAAACTATCTTTCATCTTCATAAACCTAAAATACCAAAAATTATTGTCTTTAAACTTATTCCTTTATTGATTTGCCCATCGTTAAAGGGCAACCCAATATCTTGTACTTGTGTGATTCCTTTTATTTTAGCTTAATCACAATTTAGTTCATACAATCTTAATTTGCACATATAACTATCCTTGGAACGATACACGGATTTTACCATTATCTATACTACTACACGATCGGGTACACTGCCCGTTAGTGTGTGTAATCTTTAAAACCGGTACTTTCCATACGATAAATTCATATACCACTTTCCGCACATCAGTTGTAATAATAATAATAACTATAATACTAGTGATACTAGTAATAGTAACAATACTAATAATAATAATAATAATAATAATAATAATAATAATAATAACAATAATAATACTTGTAAATGATAATGGTTAATGATATATTATTAAAATGATATTAATAATAATATTAATATAACAAATAATTACTAATGCATAATTATTTACGAATATTTGTTCGTGTTTGTCGAAGTTTAATGGAATTATTTTAAAATTTTTGAGGTTCAGTTCAGCTGACTTTGATTATCGTGTCAGAATCACATAAAGATTTAGTTTAAGTTTAGTAAAAAAATTTTGGGTTGTCATAGTACCTACCCGTTAAAAGAAATTTCGTCCCGAAATTTAGTTGTTGACATCAGTCGGCTTTGGTTGTAAACAGGTGAGGACATTTTTGTTTTTATTTGGTTTTCACGTTCCCATGTATACTCGGGGCCTTGCATGAATTTCAAAGGACAGAATATTGTTTTGTTTTAAGATTTTAAATCATATAATCCATAAATTCTACGAAGTGCATTTTATTATTAATGCGGGGGTTATCTAAAGGATTTAACAAGAGTATTATTGATTAGGTTTTCTCATAAAGAGATGATGACGTTATACAAGCATTTCAATACATATGAAATGTGTTATGAATAATAGTGAGCTTATTTAAACCTTGAGCGTTTATGTCAGAATATTAGGGTATACAAAATAGAGAGGAGTTCGTGAAAATCACGGTCATGAAATTTGATAGAGATCGTCATTGTTTACAACATGGATATTGTAATGATGAATATGAGTTGAAAAATAGAGTTTTATCAACATTGAGTAATATGGATGAAACGATTCGATTACAAGAAAAGTATAAACGAAGCTATAACAAAATAGTGAAATGAGGAAATTAAATGTTTGCCTTAACTTTTGACGTAGTCACGATTGATTTCCGGAATTCAAGGAATTAAAGAAATCTTCGTAATCTATAAGATTTGATTCTCCGATAATTAAGGAAATTAGGATTTTCTTTGATTAAATGCGGTGAATTGCCTCGATTGTTGTGTCTGGAATTTCGCTATAAATTAGCTTTTTCCGTTTCATTATCTTCACCACTTCTATACTTTCTTCCTCAATTCATACTTCTAAAAGATTAAGGAAATGCTCAATCCAGTTCTTGTTCTTGACCTTATATTGGTTATCACCACAATCTTCCTTCTTTTCTAAATCCCACCAGAGGAGTCTGTTTATTTCTATTATGCTCTAGGATTTATTGTGTTTTTAGTTCTCCCGTTTCTTTATATTGCTATACGCATTGATATACACGGTTTGTAATTTCAGTGTTGTTATCGGGCTTTATATTTTCCCTTATATGTCGAAGCTTCATGCTTTCGTAAAGCAAGTAATGGTCCAGAATTCGTAGGTATGAAGTGTCGAATGATCCTAATATACAAAGCAGAAGGAAAGGTAATAGCATGATTTGATTTGTCAAATTACCAGAATATCCGAAAAAGACCGAATCATTAAGAAAAATATTTTCTTGATATGTTTAGAGGTTAAATAGAATGCAAGAGTCGTGTAATATGGCAAATGATGATTATAAAGTCTATGAATCATCATCTTTCATTAGAAACTTAGCATGACTTACTGTAATATAATCACGTTGGCCTGACATCATTATATTATACTAACTCATGCTTCAATTCCCAACACTTCTTCAAAACATTTATAATTTGAATTTTTACAGAATATAGAAACTAAAACAGTTTCCTTTATGATATAATAAAGATATCGCAAGAGATAATTAATTGCGAACAAGAATCGTTATGAAGATATCTTCAAAAATATAGAGGATATTTATAACGAAGGATACGATGATATCTTAGAATTTCTAAGATCGAAGGATGATAAAGAAGACTTGTCCGTAAAGGTTTAGAGTCAGGAGCAAGGTATTCGTTAATGACCTCAGCAGATACTGAATCATTTGGATTCTTTGAAGGCAGGTTTAATCTTTGTGATTTGTCCACAGCCTCCTTCATATTTTGCTCAATCCGTTTTCCAGTCCCAAATCTGAGCTTATACCATTCTTTATCATCAAAGTTTTGGCCCTTCAGACCTTCTACAATGTTTTCTCTGCATTTAATGCAGCCATATTTGAATCATCGGTTATCAATGGTTTCAAGAAATTTTATTTTTAGATGATTAAACACTGATAGTTGTAACATCCCGTTTTTCTCGTACGTATCGAAAGGTACATACTTAATCATTTGTACGTTTATAATTCGTTAGCTTACGCGTAAATGTATAAATATATATATATATATATATATATATATATATATATATATATATATATATATATATATATATATATATATATATATATATATGTATGTGTATACTTGATATTGTGTGCATAAGCAAGTCTATATATGAGTTTTGGTTAGCGTTAAGTCGTGTGAAGCTTAGATACGATGTTTAGACGTATATCGGAAGCTTGAACGAATTGATAGTTGTGTAAAACGATTTTTGGTTTGAGTGTGGCCAAAGTGCCCAGTTCTAGCCTTAAGCCGCGCCGCGACAAACTGGTCCGCGCCGCGGCATTGCAAGCAAACCAGGATCAGAAAGTGAGTTAAATAGGGGTGATTTTCCCGTTGTATGTCGCGCTGCGACGAACTAGGCCGCGCCGCGGCAGTCCTGCTGGAAAGAATCCGGTGTTAGCTCAAATTTAATGATTTTAAGGGGCAAAATGATAAATGGACATGTAGATCTGATGGGAGCACTAAATCCCAACCACCCATTCCATTTCATTTAATTTATTTTCCTTTTTCTTTCATTTTCTCTCCCAAAAACTCAACACCCATTTAGATTAAAAGTGAGATTTGAGAGTGAGGGATTGAGGGTTGATCTTTGGAGCAAGAATTAAAGTTATTCCTTGTGTCTCTAGCTACGTGTTGATAGTCTCGGTAAGTTCTAACTCTAAGTTTTGAGTTTTAATTGGTTGTAAGCTAGGGTTTTGCTAATGAAGTTCTTGTATGACCCATTTGAGGGTTTAATGGGTGGGTTTTGGGTTAGAATGGTGAAAGTGAACCCAAATGACCATAACCTAGGGTTTGGTCCTATGATTTGGGGTTATAAATGTTAAATGGCATTTTTAGTCACTAAAACACTTGTTGAAGTTGAAAGAGATGTTAATTGGGTCATGTTTGACAAGTTTGGTAGTGAAAGTGTTAAATGGATCCAAAATGGGCTAGTTGACCTAGTTTGGGCGAAATGGGTATAAATTACCCTAAGTTGGTGTTAGTTGAAGTTGGTAGACTTTAATTCACTAGCTTTAAGTGACTAAAGTTGAGTCTTGGCCACTTAAGGGCGGTTGTGGTGTGTTTGAGTCATTTAATGCGAATTGGGTCATTAAATGCTCAAGTAGGTGTAATGTGGTTAATTCCACTAGTTGTGTATTGAAATTGTATTTAATGTATTAGGTACTTTGCTTTGAAGCTCGGAAGTGCATAATCATCACCGAAGTGCTAAGGTGAGTGGGATAATTATGTGCGTGCATATATGATGTATTTATTTGTGTTGTATGAGTTGTGAAATGTCGAGGTGTTAAGACACCACTCTGTAGAATAGATGGGTGAAGCATCGAGGTGTTAAGATGCCACTCGGGGTGAAGTATCGAAGTGTTAAGATGCCACCTAAGGGTGAAGTGTCGAGGTGTTAAGACACCACTCCGTAGAATAGATGGGTGAAGTATCGAAGTGTTAAGATGCCACCTAGGGGTGAAGTGTCGAGGTGTTAAGACACCACTCCGTAGAATAGATGGGTGAAGCATCGAGGTGTTAAGATGCCACTCGGGGTGAAGTATCGAAGTGTTAAGATGCCACCCGTGGGGTTAGTGTACGAGGTGTTAAGTGCACTAATGGTTGTTACGAACTCCGACGGTCTTTAAACACCGTTCCCTTGTTCGATTGGTTAACCATGGTTGTGTGCGGATTGTAGCATATTATATTGTTTAAGTTATATGCTATTGTTATGCTAGCTTATGCGGTTGGAGGTTTAGTATTATACTTGCGATGGTATGATTATTTATATTGCTAGTGTAACATCCCACCTTTTTCCGTTTTCTTTTCCGTTATACTAATTTAAACTCCGTTATATGTTTATAACATCTCCCGTTAATACGCGTTTTAAAATATTCCGTTTAGGTATTTTCCGCACCCGACTACAAACTCGAGGGACTAAAATTGACACGGGGCAAACTAGTTGACTAGGTCACCTAGTCTACCCCAATCACCACCATTCAACCATCTCTCACTCTCTCTCTTTCTCTCTAGCAAGAACACACCCAATTTCCAAATTCATTCAATCATCATCTAAATTCGATCTAGGAGGCTTACAACAAAATAAACTACATATTTGGAATCCTCTCTTCATCCTCTTCAATTTGATACCAACTTCATCTCATTTGGGTAACTTTCTAAAATCACTAATTTTATGTGTTCTTGAGATTTTTGAGTTATAAAGTTGTTAATTAGTGTCTATGGCTCATTGTGATGTCGTGTATGTAATTTGTATGCTCGATTCGTTGTTTTTGGTGTAACTAGTTCAATATGAAAATTACTTGCTAAATCCTTGATTTTGGATGATCAAATGTTGTTAGATTGTTAAAGTGCATGTTTTAAAAGTGTTACTAGTATCATTAGCTTCGTTTTGATGTATAGGTTGATTAAGGAAACTCCAAGAACATGATTAATGATTTTGAGAACTTGGATTAGGGTTTGATGAGCTTTACATGAACTTTTGATGCGTCAAATGCTATGAGATATTGTTGTTAAGTGTTTTGTTGCAATGTGTGTTTGATTACCTTCGAAACGGCATAACATACATGTAATTTGGTTGCCCGAATCATAAAATGCGTTTTTGGAACTTGAACTTTGATTATGAATGTTTAATTGCGGTTTTTGGTTGTTATAAGTGGAAGTTTGATTGATGATATGTGTTTAGTTGCATTCCTCGTCAAAATACCTTTCCAACGATGTATGATAGGCGTTATAAGTGTTTGCGGGTCAAGAATTGTGTTAGAATTGGTTTTGGCTCGTGCATAGTTTGAAAGACAGAAAAATAGCTGAACTACAGGTCGCGCGGCGCGCACCATACCCCGCGCGGCGCGCCAAATGGCCTGGACAGATTCTGACCTCCATGTCCCTTTTAACGTGAAATGTTTGACTAGCTACCGACCTCCGATTCACATGAAACTTGTTTTAATATACTTGTATATGAATAATTAGCATGGAAAATTTGTCCGGGACCCGACCCGAACATGTTGACTTTTTCGTTGACTTTGACCCGACCAAGTTTGACTTTTTGTCAAACTTAACCAATTAATTATGCAATCTTCCTAACATGCTTTTATACTTGTATCTTGCATGAAACTTGACAATTTGCTTCACATGCTATATTAATCGAGTCGTATTGAGCCATAGGACTAATTGAACATCTTTGACCCTTCGTGACTATCGTTATTGATACAACCTAATTGTTTAGGTCGAGACTAGCATTGTTCTTTGCACGTTTACTTGTTGAAGTACTATTTCACTCTTGCAATCAAAGGTGAGATCATAGTCCCACTTTTACTCTTTTTGAACTTATATTTGGGATGAGAAAACATAAACGATTCTTTTGAACTAAGTGAACACAAGAACGGGAAAACAAACATTCTACATACGAGTTTAGAACAAAAATCCTCAATTCGATTATCATTAGTTACACTTGCCGGGTGTAAGCGAGAACTTATGTTATATGGCCATATGGGTTGACAACCCTCATCTTTGACGGTTCGCTACCGTCTACGGATGAAATATATTTTCGAGAATCAGTGTTTGTTCTAGCACTATGGATGGGGTATACAATGGATGGAATGTTAAGCTTTGATAATTGGGTGCTCGTGAAACAAACTTTTGGAATGTATTACTATTATTTCTTTGATGCAAATCTTGTGGTTCACTTGTACTTACTTACTTAAACCTATGATTTCACCAACGTTTTCGTTGACAGATTTCTATGTTTTTCTCAAGTCCTTGAACGATACATGATACATGCTTCCGCTCATTATTTTGATACTTGCATTGGATGTCGAGTATATATGCATACATGGAGCGTCTTTTGGATACTTTTAAATTGTGTCGCATAAGTTTCATTTGTACTTAAAACTTTGTATCGTAACTTGTGGTGGAACTATTCTTGTAAACTTGAACAACCTTTACATTTGAAATGAATGCGACATATCTTTTGGTCAAACGTTGTTTTAAAGACTTATGACCACGTAACGGGACCTAAGTAGACGGCGCCGTCAATGATGATTTGGTCGGGTTGCTACAGATGGTATCAGAGCGTTGGTTGTAGGGATTTAGAGTTCATTAGTGTCAACCCCGAGTCATAGGGTACATTGGTGAGTCTAGACTACAACCGGCATATAGACTTGAAGTAGGAATTACTTGACTACTTGTGCATTTATACTCGAACGCTTCAACTCATATCTACTCTTAGTTCATCTTAATCTCACGTTGTTTAATTTGATTGACGCGCCACCTTGACTATATGAAATGATGTCGAATGCACATATGAATCAGGGTAATATAATTTCCGGGATTATATTACGGTGACTCATATGAACGTTCCGACATTATGACATAAAGGATTTAAGGCGAGTCGAGGAAAAACTTCTCTTTATCTTTATTCTATATCACGGTTAGTATTATTGAGAATACTAATCAATGATATTCTTGTGTCTTGAAGGAACAATGGCTCCTCGTCGTGTACGCCGCAATGAAACTCCCGAACAAGCTCTCGAACGGATGATAGCCACCGCCGTAGATGCGGCCATGGCCGGTCACTCATCCAACAACAATAATAATAACAACCACAACAACAACAACAACAACAACCAAGGAGCCGGTAACTCTAGCGAAGGGTGCTCCTACAAAGCTTTCATGGGGTGCAAACCCCACACTTATGATGGAACCGGGGGACCGGTTGTGCTTACTCGTTGGTTTGAACAAACCGAGGCCGTCTTTAGCATAAGCGGTTGCCGGGACCAAGACAAGGTCAAATACTCCACTCACACTTTCTCCGGAATTGCTCTAACATGGTGGAACACCTATGTTCAATCGGTGGGTACCGATGAAGCTCATGCCCTCTCTTGGGCCGATCTAAAGGAAAAGATGATTGTTGAATATTTTCCGCGCGAAGAAACCCGAAAGCTTGAGGAAGAACTAAGAGCTTTGAAAGCGGTCGGAAACGATCTTAAAGCTTATAATCAACGCTTCGCCGAACTATCCTTGATGTGTCCTAATCTTGTTAACCCCGAATCTCAAAGGATTGAGCTCTACATGCTCGGTCTTCCAAAAAGCATCAAACAAGGGGTGATGTCATCCAAACCCACTACTCATCAAGCCGCTATGAACATGGCTCGCCAACTAATTGAAACGGTTGACGAAATCGTAGTTCCGGCACCTAAGGCCGAGGATAAATCGGGCGGCAACAAAAGAAAATGGGAAGCTCCCCAATCAAGCAACAACAACTTTGCCAAGAAATCTTTCACTTCCGACGGCAAGAAGGGTTATGCCGGGAATCTACCTCTTTGCAACAAATGCAACAAACATCACTTTGGTGAATGTGGCAAGCTAATTTGCCATCGGTGCCAAGGAATTGGTCATAAGGCCAACGATTGTAAAAGTGCCACTCCCGTCGCTCGAAAGTGGCCCAATGCACCAAAGACGGGCACTTGCTACGAATGTGGCCAAACGGGTCATTATAGAAATGCATGCCCGAAAAGGAAAGATAACACCAATACGCGCGGCCGAGCTTTCAACATCAACACCGAGGAAGCCCGGGATGACACTGAACTAGTCACGGGTACGTTTCTTCTCAACAATTCTTATGTCTCTTGCTTATTCGATTCAGGTGCCGATAAATGCTTTGCATCCAAGACTTTGACTCATTCTTTTAGCACTCCACCTCTTCCATTAGATACCACTTATACCATTGAAGTGGCTAACGGGAAACTATTAAGTGCCGACACATATTACCGGGGGTGTACGATAAACATTTTGGGTAAGGAATTTGAAATTGACTTGATACCCATGGAACTAGGAAGCTTTGATGTAATAATCGGTATGAATTGGTTAGTCAAAACGAAATCTCACATTCTTTGTGATCTTAACGCAATCCGAATTCCTATCGAGAATGGTGAACCTTTGATCGTCTATGGCGATAAGAGTTGCACCGGACTCAACCTCGTTTTGTGTATTAAAGTTAGAAAACTACTCCGTAAGGGTTGTTTTGCGATCCTTGCTCACGTTAAGAAAGTCGAGTCCGATGAGAAGCCCATCGATGATGTGCCAATTGTTAGTGACTATTCCGATGTATTTCCCGACGAATTGCCGGGTCTTCCACCTCATCGACCGGTTGAATTCCAAATCGATCTTATTCCGGGAGCCGCACCCGTAGCACGTGCACCATATAGACTCGCTCCATCCGAAATGCAAGAATTGCAAAGTCAAATCCAAGAACTACTTGATCGTGGTTTTATCCAACCTAGCCATTCACCTTGGGGCGCTCCGATTTTGTTTGTTAAAAAGAAAGACGGATCCCTACGAATGTGCATTGATTATCGTGAACTAAATAAATTGACGGTTAAGAACCGATATCCTCTTCCTCGCATCGATGACCTCTTTGATCAACTACAAGGGTCTTGTGTATATTCGAAAATCGATCTCCGCTCGGGTTATCATCAATTAAGGGTTAAGGGGGAAGATGTCTCCAAAACCGCTTTCCGGACTCGTTACGGTAGTTATGAATTCCTTGTCATGCCATTTGGTCTCACTAACGCACCGGCGGTGTTCATGGATCTTATGAACCGCGTGTGCAAACCGTATCTCGATAAATTTGTTATTGTGTTCATCGATGACATATTGATCTATTCTAAAAATGAAGAAGAGCACGAACAACATCTCCGACTTGTGCTTGAACTTTTAAGACAAGAACAACTCTATGCCAAATTCTCCAAGTGTGAATTTTGGTTAAAGGAAGTTCAATTTCTTGGTCATGTTGTAAGTGACCAAGGTATTAAAGTCGATCCAACGAAAATCGAAGCCATTAGCAAATGGGAGACTCCTACTACTCCTACTCACATTCGTCAATTTTTGGGTCTCGCCGGGTACTGTAGCGACCCGACCAAATCGTCATTGACGGCGCCGTCTACTTAGGTCCCGTTACGTGGTCATAAGTCTTTAAAACAACGTTTGACCAAAAGATATGTCGCATTCATTTCAAATGTAAAGGTTGTTCAAGTTTTACAAGAATAGTTCCACCACAAGTTACGATACCAAGTTTTAAGTACAAATGAAACTTATGCGACACGATTTAAAAGTATCCAAAAGACGCTCCATGTATGCATATATACTCGACATCCAATGCAAGTATCAAAATAATGAGCGGAAGCATGTATCATGTATCGTTCAAGGACCTGAGAAAAACATAGAAATCTGTCAACGAAAACGTTGGTGAAATCATAGGTTTAAGTAAGTAAGTACAAGTGAACCACAAGATTTGCATCAATGAAATAATAGTAATACATTCCAAAAGTTTGTTTCACGAGCACCCAATTATCAAAGCTTAACATTCCTTCCATTGTATACCCCATCACTTAGTGCTAGAACAAACACTGATTCTCGAAAATATATTTCATCCGTAGACGGTAGCGAACCGTCAAAGATGAGGGTTGTCAACCCATATGGCCATATAACATAAGTTCTCGCTTACACCCGGCAAGTGTAACTAATGATAATCGAATTGAGGATTTTTGTTCTAAACTCGTATGTAGAATGTTTGTTTTCCCGTTCTTGTGTTCACTTAGTTCAAAAGAATCGTTTATGTTTTCTCATCCCAAATATAAGTTCAAAAAGAGTAAAAGTGGGACTATGATCTCACCTTGAGTGCACGAGTAGTAAAGTACTTCAACAAGTAAACGTGTGCAAAGAACAATGCTAGTCTTGACCTAAACAATAGGTTTGTATCAATAATGGTAAACACGATAGGTCAAAGATGTTCAATTAGTCCTATGGCTCGTTAAGACTCGATCATAATAGCATGTGAATCAAATTGTCACGTTTCATGCAAGGTACAAGTATAAAAACATGTTAGAACGATTGCACAAATATTTGGTTAAGTTTGATTAAAAGTCAAACTTTGGTCGGTCAAAGTCAACGAAAGTCAACACGTTCGGGTCGGGTTCCGAACTATTTTTCTGAGGTTTTTAATCATATATGAACATGTTAGAACAAGTTTCATGTGAATCGGAGGTCCGTAGTATGCCAAACATTTTCCATAAAATGGACACCGGAGACAGAAACTGGGCAAGGCTTATGCCGCGCCGCGGCCAGGCCTGTCGCGCCGCGACAATGGCCGTGGCCTGGTCCCAGGCCTGTTTCACTTGTTCTAGACTTGGTCAATTTTCAAACAAACGCAAAACTCAAACCGTAAACAACTAGAAGACGTATCTTATACCGTTGGAAAGCTCTTTTGACAAGGAACACAACTAAACATGTTTCACCAAACAAAAACATCATTTATAATAGCCGAAAACTCATCAAGTGATCATTAAACGTTCATTTTTAAGGTTTCAAGTTCTTCAAATGCAATTTGAGTTTCGGGAAACCAATTCACACATATAATATGCCGTTTTGAAGGTAATGAAACATACATTACAACCAAACACTAATAATTAACATTCCATGGCATTCAAGCATCCAAAAATTCATGTCAAGAACTATCAAACCCTAGTCAAACATCTCAAAATCAATAATCATGTTTTTGGAGTTTCCTTAATCAACCTATACATCAAATTGAAGCTAGTGATGCTAGTAACACAATTAAAACATCAACTTTCAACATCTAACAACATATGATCATCCAAAATTCAAGAACAACACACCAAAATTCAAGTTCATGTTAGTTACACTAAAACAACGAGATCGAGCATATAAATCATATATTCATGTTAGACTTGAGCCATAGACACTAATTAACACTTTTATAAGTTAAAAACATCAAGAACACAAAATCTAGTGATTTTAGAAAGTTACCCAAATGAGATGAAGTTGGTACCAAAATGAAGAGGATGAAGAGAGGATCACGAATATGTAATTTATTTGGTTGCTAGCTCCCTAATCCGGATTTAGATGATGAATGAATGAGAAAGGAAATTGGGTGTGTTCTTGCTAGAGAGAAAGAGAGAGAGATAGGGAGATGGTAATGAATGGGTGAAAGGGGTTTGACCCTTTGACCTAGTCAAGGGTTTGATCCCTTGTCAAGTTTAGTCCCTCAACTTTCGTTCGGGTGCGGGAATTACCTAAACGAGAAAATTTAAAACGCGTATCAACGGGAGATGTTATAAACATATAACGGACTTTATATTAGTATAACGGAAAAATAAATGGAAAAAGGCGGGATGTTACATTACCTACTCCTTAAAAGAAATTTCGTCCCGAAATTTAAGTAGGCGTAGTAGTCGTTGTTTCTCCCTCGAGATCTTGCGTTTCTGAATTCACGAATAGATGAGGATACTTCCTTTGCATTTGATCTTGTCTTTCCCAAGTAAACTCGGGTCCCCTTTTGGCGTTCCAACGGACTTTAACAATCGGGATTCGGCTTTGTTTCAATGTCTTGACGGAGGTATCCACAATTTCAACCGGTTCTTCCACAAAATGAAGCTTGTCATCAATAGTAAGTTCCTCAAGAGGGATGACGATATCGGGTTCGGCAAGACACTTTTTCAAGTTAGATACATGGAAGGTAGGATGAACGGAGTTCAATTGAGGCGGAAGATCTAAACGATAAGCAACGGTTCCAATACGCTCCAAGATTTCGAAAGGACCAATATACCGCGGATTTAGCTTCCCGCGTTTCCCAAAACGGATTACACCCTTCCAAGGTGCGACTTTTAACATTACTCGGTCACCGACTTGAAATTCAAGATCGTTGCGTCGTTTATCGGTATAGCTCTTTTGACGACTTCGGGCCGTCCTAAGCCTATCTCGGATTTGAACGATTTTCTCGGTAGTTTCGTGAATGAGTTCGGGTCCGGTGATTTGCACGTCGCCTACCTCGGCCCAACAAAGAGGTGAACGACATTTGCGGCCATATAGCGCTTCAAAGGGTGCGGCTTTAATACTCGCGTGATAACTATTGTTATAAGAGAACTCGGCGAGAGGTAAGTGCTTGTCCCAAGCTTTTCCGAAATCAACCACGCAAGCTCGTAACATGTCTTCTAAGGTTTGAATTGTACGTTCACTTTGTCCATCGGTTTGAGGATGATATGCGGTGCTCATGTCTAAACGCGTTCCCAACCCTTCTTGCAGTGTACGCCAAAATCTAGAAACGAAACGGCCATCTCGGTCGGAGATAATCGATAAAGGTACACCGTGTCGGGCTACGATCTCCTTAATGTAAAGTTGTGCAAGTTTCTCCATTTTGTCCGTTTCTTTCATGGCCAGGAAGTGTGCGGATTTGGTGAGACGGTCAACAATAACCCAAATGGTATCATAACCGCCCGTCGTTTTTGGTAGTTTGGTGATAAAATCCATCGTTATCCTTTCCCACTTCCATTGCGGGATCTCGGGTTGTCGAAGTAGTCCGGACGGTCTTTGGTGTTCGGCTTTGACTTTGGAACATGTCAAACACTTGGAAACATAAGTAGCTACTTCCCTTTTGATGTTCGGCCACCAATATAGCTGTTTAAGGTCGTGGTACATCTTATTGGCACCGGGGTGAATCGAGTATCGTGACTTATGGGCTTCATCTAAAATAAGGCTTCGTAGGTCCCCATAACTAGGCACCCAAATCCTTCCGGCGAAATATCGGAGTCCGGTTTCTTTAACTTCGAATCGAGAGGTGAGGACGTTCAAGTGTTCGAGAGAGATGTTTTCATCTTTGAGAGCCTCATCTTGGGCTACCCGAATTTGGCTATTAAGGTTTGTGTGAATGGTGATATTCAAAGCTCGGACACGGAGAGGCACCACTCTTTCTTTTCGACTTAAGGCATCGGCTATTACATTTGCCTTCCCGGGATGGTAACGAAGCTCGCAATCGTAATCGTTCAAAGTTTCAATCCACCGTCGTTGTCTCATGTTTAGTTGCTTTTGATCGAAAATGTGTTGGAGACTTTTGTGGTCGGTAAAGATAGTACTCTTGGTTCCATAAAGATAGTGTCTCCACATTTTAAGTGCAAAGACGACGGCTCCGAGTTCGAGATCATGCGTCGTGTAGTTTCGTTCATGAATTTTGAGTTGTCGAGAAGCATAAGCAATGACTTTCGTTCGTTGCATCAATACACACCCAAAACCATGTTTCGAGGCATCGCAATATACAACAAAGTCATCATTGCCTTCGGGAAATGACAAGATAGGAGCGGTGGTTAGCTTCGTTTTCAAGATTTGGAATGCGGATCCATGTTCGGTCGCCCAAATGAATTTCTTTCCCTTGTGAGTCAATGCGGTTAGAGGACGTGCAACCAAAGAGAAATTTTCGATGAATCTACGATAGTACCCGGCGAGACCCAAAAATTGACGAATGTGAGTAGGAGTAGTAGGAGTTTCCCATTTACTAATGGCTTCGATTTTCGATGGATCGACTTTAATACCTTGGTCACTTACAACATGACCAAGAAATTGAACTTCCTTTAACCAAAATTCACACTTGGAGAATTTGGCATAGAGTTGTTCTTGTCTTAAAAGTTCAAGCACAAGTCGGAGATGTTGTTCGTGCTCTTCTTCATTTTTAGAATAGATCAATATATCATCGATGAACACAATAACGAATTTATCGAGATACGGTTTGCACACGCGGTTCATAAGATCCATGAACACCGCTGGTGCGTTAGTGAGACCAAATGGCATGACAAGGAATTCATAACTACCATAACGAGTCCGGAAAGCGGTTTTGGAGACATCTTCCCCCTTAACCCTTAATTGATGATAACCCGAGCGGAGATCGATTTTCGAATATACACAAGACCCTTGTAGTTGATCAAAGAGGTCATCGATGCGAGGAAGAGGATATCGGTTCTTAACCGTCAATTTATTTAGTTCACGATAATCAATGCACATTCGTAGGGATCCGTCTTTCTTTTTAACAAACAAAATCGGAGCGCCCCAAGGTGAATGGCTAGGTTGGATAAAACCTCGATCAAGTAGTTCTTGGATTTGACTTTGCAATTCTTGCATTTCAGATGGAGCGAGTCTATATGGTACACGTGCTACGGGTGCGGCTCCCGGGATAAGATCGATTTGGAATTCAACCGGTCGATGAGGCGGGAGACCCGGCAATTCATCGGGAAATACATCGGAATAGTCACTAACAATTGGCACATCATCGATATGCTTATCATCGGACTCGACTTTCTTAACGTGGGCAAGGATCGCAAAACAACCCTTACGGAGTAGTTTTCTAACTTTAAGGCACGAAACGAGGTTGAGTCTGGTGCAACTCTTATCGCCGTGGACAATCAAAGGTTCACCATTCTCGATAGGAATTCGGATTGCGTTAAGATCACAAAGAATGTGAGATTTCGTTTTGACTAACCAATTCATACCGATTATTACATCAAAGCTTCCTAGTTCCATGGGTATCAAGTCAATTTCAAATTCCTTACCCAAAATGTTTAACGTACACCCCCGGTAATATGTGTTGGCACTTAATAGTTTCCCGTTAGCCACCTCAATGGTATAAGTGGTATCTAATGGAAGAGGTGGAGTGCTAAAATAATGAGTCAAAGTCTTGGATACAAAGCATTTATCGGCACCCGAATCGAATAAGCAAGAGACATAAGAATTGTTGAGAAGGAACGTACCCGTGACTAGTTCAGTGTCATCCCGGGCTTCCTCGGTGTTGATGTTGAAAGCTCGGCCGCGCGTATTGGTGTTATCTTTCCTCTTCGGGCATGCATTTCTGTAATGGCCCGTTTGGCCACATTCATAACAAGTGCCCGTCTTTGGTGCATTGGGCCATTTTCGAGCGACGGGAGTGGCACTTTTACAATCGTTGGCCTTATGACCAATTCCTTGGCACCGGTGGCAAATTAACTTACTACATTCGCCAAAGTGATGTTTGTTGCATTTGTTGCAAAGAGGTAGGTTCCCGGCATAACCTTTCTTGCCGTCGGAGGTGTAAGGCTTCTTAGCAAAGTTGTTGTTGCTTGATTGGGAGGGTTCCCACTTTCTTTTGTTGCCGCCCGATTTATCCTCGGCCTTAGGTGCCGGAACTACGATTTCGTCAACCGTTTCAATTAGTTGGCGAGCCATGTTCATAGCGGCTTGATGAGTAGTGGGTTTGGATGACATCACCCCTTGTTTGATGCTTTTTGGAAGACCGAGCATGTAGAGCTCAATCCTTTGAGATTCGGGGTTAACAAGATTAGGACACATCAAGGATAGTTCGGCGAAGCGTTGATTATAAGCTTTAAGGTCGTTTCCGACCGCTTTCAAAGCTCTTAGTTCTTCCTCAAGCTTTCGGGTTTCTTCGCGCGGAAAATATTCAACAATCATCTTTTCCTTTAGATCGGCCCAAGAGAGGGCATGAGCTTCATCGGTACCCACCGATTGTACATAAGTATTCCACCATGTAAGAGTGACACCGGCGAAGGTGTGAGTGGAGTATTTGACCTTGTCTTGGTCCCGACAACCGCTTATGCTAAAGACGGCTTCCGTTTGCTCAAACCATCGGGTGAGCACGACCGGTCCCCCGGTTCCATCAAAAGTGTGAGGTTTGCACCCCATGAAAGCTTTATAGGAGCATCCCTCGTTTGAGTTTCCGGCTCCATTGTTGTTGTTGTTGTTGTTGTTGTTGTTGTTGTGGTTGTTATTATTATTGTTGTTGGACGAGTGACCGGCCATGGCCGCATCTACGGCGGTAGCTATCATCCGTTCGAGAGCTTGTTCGGGAGTTTCATTGCGGCGTACACGACGAGGAGCCATTGTTCCTTCAAGACACAATAATATCATTGATTAGTATTCTCAATAATACTAACCGTGATATAGAATAAAGATAAAGAGAAGTTTTTCCTCGACTCGCCTTAAATTCTTTATGCCATAATGTCGGAACGTTCATATGAGTCACCGTAATATAATCCCGGAAATTATATTACCCTGATTCATATGTGCATTCGACATTATTCTATAAAGTCAAGGTGGCGTGTCAATCAAATTAAACAACGTGAGATTAAGATGAACTAAGAGTAGATATGAGTAGAAGCGTTCGAGTATAAATGCACAAGTAGTCAAGTAATTCCTACTTCAAGTCTATATGCCGGTTGTAGTCTAGACTCATCAATGTACCCTATGACTCGGGGTTGACACTAATGAACTCTAAATCCCTACAACCAACGCTCTGATACCATCTGTAGCGACCCGACCAAATCGTCATTGACGGCGCCGTCTACTTAGGTCCCGTTACGTGGTCATAAGTCTTTAAAACAACGTTTGACCAAAAGATATGTCGCATTCATTTCAAATGTAAAGGTTGTTCAAGTTTTACAAGAATAGTTCCACCACAAGTTACGATACCAAGTTTTAAGTACAAATGAAACTTATGCGACACGATTTAAAAGTATCCAAAAGACGCTCCATGTATGCATATATACTCGACATCCAATGCAAGTATCAAAATAATGAGCGGAAGCATGTATCATGTATCGTTCAAGGACCTGAGAAAAACATAGAAATCTGTCAACGAAAACGTTGGTGAAATCATAGGTTTAAGTAAGTAAGTACAAGTGAACCACAAGATTTGCATCAATGAAATAATAGTAATACATTCCAAAAGTTTGTTTCACGAGCACCCAATTATCAAAGCTTAACATTCCTTCCATTGTATACCCCATCACTTAGTGCTAGAACAAACACTGATTCTCGAAAATATATTTCATCCGTAGACGGTAGCGAACCGTCAAAGATGAGGGTTGTCAACCCATATGGCCATATAACATAAGTTCTCGCTTACACCCGGCAAGTGTAACTAATGATAATCGAATTGAGGATTTTTGTTCTAAACTCGTATGTAGAATGTTTGTTTTCCCGTTCTTGTGTTCACTTAGTTCAAAAGAATCGTTTATGTTTTCTCATCCCAAATATAAGTTCAAAAAGAGTAAAAGTGGGACTATGATCTCACCTTGAGTGCACGAGTAGTAAAGTACTTCAACAAGTAAACGTGTGCAAAGAACAATGCTAGTCTTGACCTAAACAATAGGTTTGTATCAATAATGGTAAACACGATAGGTCAAAGATGTTCAATTAGTCCTATGGCTCGTTAAGACTCGATCATAATAGCATGTGAATCAAATTGTCACGTTTCATGCAAGGTACAAGTATAAAAACATGTTAGAACGATTGCACAAATATTTGGTTAAGTTTGATTAAAAGTCAAACTTTGGTCGGTCAAAGTCAACGAAAGTCAACACGTTCGGGTCGGGTTCCGAACTATTTTTCTGAGGTTTTTAATCATATATGAACATGTTAGAACAAGTTTCATGTGAATCGGAGGTCCGTAGTATGCCAAACATTTTCCATAAAATGGACACCGGAGACAGAAACTGGGCAAGGCTTATGCCGCGCCGCGGCCAGGCCTGTCGCGCCGCGACAATGGCCGTGGCCTGGTCCCAGGCCTGTTTCACTTGTTCTAGACTTGGTCAATTTTCAAACAAACGCAAAACTCAAACCGTAAACAACTAGAAGACGTATCTTATACCGTTGGAAAGCTCTTTTGACAAGGAACACAACTAAACATGTTTCACCAAACAAAAACATCATTTATAATAGCCGAAAACTCATCAAGTGATCATTAAACGTTCATTTTTAAGGTTTCAAGTTCTTCAAATGCAATTTGAGTTTCGGGAAACCAATTCACACATATAATATGCCGTTTTGAAGGTAATGAAACATACATTACAACCAAACACTAATAATTAACATTCCATGGCATTCAAGCATCCAAAAATTCATGTCAAGAACTATCAAACCCTAGTCAAACATCTCAAAATCAATAATCATGTTTTTGGAGTTTCCTTAATCAACCTATACATCAAATTGAAGCTAGTGATGCTAGTAACACAATTAAAACATCAACTTTCAACATCTAACAACATATGATCATCCAAAATTCAAGAACAACACACCAAAATTCAAGTTCATGTTAGTTACACTAAAACAACGAGATCGAGCATATAAATCATATATTCATGTTAGACTTGAGCCATAGACACTAATTAACACTTTTATAAGTTAAAAACATCAAGAACACAAAATCTAGTGATTTTAGAAAGTTACCCAAATGAGATGAAGTTGGTACCAAAATGAAGAGGATGAAGAGAGGATCACGAATATGTAATTTATTTGGTTGCTAGCTCCCTAATCCGGATTTAGATGATGAATGAATGAGAAAGGAAATTGGGTGTGTTCTTGCTAGAGAGAAAGAGAGAGAGATAGGGAGATGGTAATGAATGGGTGAAAGGGGTTTGACCCTTTGACCTAGTCAAGGGTTTGATCCCTTGTCAAGTTTAGTCCCTCAACTTTCGTTCGGGTGCGGGAATTACCTAAACGAGATAATTTAAAACGCGTATCAACGGGAGATGTTATAAACATATAACGGACTTTATATTAGTATAACGGAAAAATAAATGGAAAAAGGCGGGATGTTACAGGTACTATCGTAGATTCATCGAAAATTTCTCTTTGGTTGCACGTCCTCTAACCGCATTGACTCACAAGGGAAAGAAATTCATTTGGGCGACCGAACATGAATCCGCATTCCAAATCTTGAAAACGAAGCTAACCACCGCTCCTATCTTGTCACTTCCCGAAGGCAATGATGACTTTGTTGTATATTGCGATGCCTCAAAACATGGTTTTGGGTGTGTATTGATGCAACGAACGAAAGTCATTGCTTATGCTTCTCGACAACTCAAAATTCATGAACGAAACTATACGACACATGATCTCGAACTCGGAGCCGTCGTCTTTGCACTTAAAATGTGGAGACACTATCTTTATGGAACCAAGAGTACTATCTTTACCGACCACAAAAGTCTCCAACACATTTTCGATCAAAAGCAACTAAACATGAGACAACGACGGTGGATTGAAACTTTGAACGATTACGATTGCGAGCTTCGTTACCATCCCGGGAAGGCAAACGTAGTAGCCGATGCCTTAAGTCGAAAAGAAAGAGCGGTGCCTCTTCGTGTCCGAGCTTTAAACATCACCATTCACACCAACCTTAATAGCCAAATTCGGGTAGCCCAAGATGAGGCTCTCAAGGATGAAAACCTTTCACACGATCTCTTAAACATTCTCGTCTCTCGATTCGAAATTAGGGAGACCGGACTCCGATATTACGCCAGAAGGATTTGGGTGCCTAGTTATGGGGACCTACGAAGCCTTATTTTAGATGAAGCCCATAAGTCACGATACTCGATTCACCCCGGTGCCAATAAGATGTACCACGACCTTAAACAACTATATTGGTGGCCGAACATCAAAAGGGACGTAGCTACTTATGTTTCCAAGTGTTTGACATGTTCCAAAGTCAAAGCCGAACACCAAAGACCGTCCGGATTACTTCAACAACCCGAGATCCCGCAATGGAAGTGGGAAAGGATAACGATGGATTTTATCACCAAGCTACCAAAAACGACGGGCGGTTATGATACCATTTGGGTTATTGTTGACCGTCTCACCAAATCCGCACACTTCCTTGCCATGAAAGAAACAGACAAAATGGAGAAACTTGCACAACTTTACATTAAGGAGATCGTAGCCCGACACGGTGTACCTTTATCGATTATCTCCGACCGAGATGGCCGTTTCGTTTCTAGATTTTGGCGTACATTGCAAGAAGCGTTGGGAACGCGTTTAGACATGAGCACCGCATATCATCCTCAAACCGATGGACAAAGCGAACGTACAATTCAAACCTTAGAAGACATGTTACGAGCTTGCGTGGTTGATTTCGGAAAAGCTTGGGACAAGCACTTACCTCTCGCCGAGTTCTCTTATAACAATAGTTATCACGCGAGTATTAAAGCCGCACCTTTTGAAGCGCTATATGGCCGCAAATGTCGTTCACCTCTTTGTTGGGCCGAGGTAGGCGACGTGCAAATCACCGGACCCGAACTCATTCACGAAACCACCGAGAAAATCGTTCAAATCCGAGATAGGCTTAGGACGGCCCGAAGTCGTCAAAAGAGCTATACCGACAAACGACGTAACGATCTTGAATTTCAAGTCGGTGACCGAGTAATGTTAAAAGTCGCACCTTGGAAGGGTGTAATCCGTTTTGGGAAACGCGGGAAGCTAAATCCGCGTTATATTGGTCCTTTCGAAATCTTGGAGCGTATTGGAACCGTTGCTTATCGTTTAGATCTTCCGCCTCAATTGAACTCCGTTCATCCTACCTTCCATGTATCTAACTTGAAAAAGTGTATTGCCGAACCCGATATCGTCATCCCTCTCGAAGAACTTACTATTGATGACAAACTTCATTTTGTGGAGGAACCGGTTGAAATTGTGGACACCTCCGTCAAGACATTGAAACAAAGCCGAATCCCGATTGTCAAGGTTCGTTGGGATGCCAAAAGAGGACCCGAGTTTACTTGGGAAAGACAAGATCAAATGCAAAGGAAGTATCCTCATCTATTTGTGAATTCAGAAACGCAAGATCTCGAGGAAGAAACAACGACTACTACGCCTACTTAAATTTCGGGACGAAATTTCTTTTAAGGAGTAGGTAATGTAACATCCCACCTTTTTCCGTTTTCTTTTCCGTTATACTAATTTAAACTCCGTTATATGTTTATAACATCTCCCGTTAATACGCGTTTTAAAATATTCCGTTTAGGTATTTTCCGCACCCGACTACAAACTCGAGGGACTAAAATTGACACGGGGCAAACTAGTTGACTAGGTCACCTAGTCTACCCCAATCACCACCATTCAACCATCTCTCACTCTCTCTCTTTCTCTCTAGCAAGAACACACCCAATTTCCAAATTCATTCAATCATCATCTAAATTCGATCTAGGAGGCTTACAACAAAATAAACTACATATTTGGAATCCTCTCTTCATCCTCTTCAATTTGATACCAACTTCATCTCATTTGGGTAACTTTCTAAAATCACTAATTTTATGTGTTCTTGAGATTTTTGAGTTATAAAGTTGTTAATTAGTGTCTATGGCTCATTATGATGTCGTGTATGTAATTTGTATGCTCGATTCGTTGTTTTTGGCGTAACTAGTTCAATATGAAAATTACTTGCTAAATCCTTGATTTTGGATGATCAAATGTTGTTAGATTGTTAAAGTGCATGTTTTAAAAGTGTTACTAGTATCATTAGCTTCGTTTTGATGTATAGGTTGATTAAGGAAACTCCAAGAACATGATTAATGATTTTGAGAACTTGGATTAGGGTTTGATGAGCTTTACATGAACTTTTGATGCGTCAAATGCTATGAGATATTGTTGTTAAGTGTTTTGTTGCAATGTGTGTTTGATTACCTTCGAAACGGCATAACATACATGTAATTTGGTTGCCCGAATCATAAAATGCGTTTTTGGAACTTGAACTTTGATTATGAATGTTTAATTGCGGTTTTTGGTTGTTATAAGTGGAAGTTTGATTGATGATATGTGTTTAGTTGCATTCCTCGTCAAAATACCTTTCCAACGATGTATGATAGGCGTTATAAGTGTTTGCGGGTCAAGAATTGTGTTAGAATTGGTTTTGGCTCGTGCATAGTTTGAAAGACAGAAAAATAGCTGAACTACAGGTCGCGCGGCGCGCACCATACCCCGCGCGGCGCATCAAATGGCCTGGACAGATTCTGACCTCCATGTCCCTTTTAACGTGAAATGTTTGACTAGCTACCGACCTCCGATTCACATGAAACTTGTTTTAATATACTTGTATATGAATAATTAGCATGGAAAATTTGTCCGGGACCCGACCCGAACATGTTGAATTTTTCGTTGACTTTGACCCGACCAAGTTTGACTTTTTGTCAAACTTAACCAATTAATTATGCAATCTTCCTAACATGCTTTTATACTTGTATCTTGCATGAAACTTGACAATTTGCTTCACATGCTATATTAATCGAGTCGTATTGAGCCATAGGACTAATTGAACATCTTTGACCCTTCGTGACTATCGTTATTGATACAACCTAATTGTTTAGGTCGAGACTAGCATTGTTCTTTGCACGTTTACTTGTTGAAGTACTATTTCACTCTTGCAATCAAAGGTGAGATCATAGTCCCACTTTTACTCTTTTTGAACTTATATTTGGGATGAGAAAACATAAACGATTCTTTTGAACTAAGTGAACACAAGAACGGGAAAACAAACATTCTACATACGAGTTTAGAACAAAAATCCTCAATTCGATTATCATTAGTTACACTTGCCGGGTGTAAGCGAGAACTTATGTTATATGGCCATATGGGTTGACAACCCTCATCTTTGACGGTTCGCTACCGTCTACGGATGAAATATATTTTCGAGAATCAGTGTTTGTTCTAGCACTATGGATGGGGTATACAATGGATGGAATGTTAAGCTTTGATAATTGGGTGCTCGTGAAACAAACTTTTGGAATGTATTACTATTATTTCTTTGATGCAAATCTTGTGGTTCACTTGTACTTACTTACTTAAACCTATGATTTCACCAACGTTTTCGTTGACAGATTTCTATGTTTTTCTCAGGTCCTTGAACGATACATGATACATGCTTCCGCTCATTATTTTGATACTTGCATTGGATGTCGAGTATATATGCATACATGGAGCGTCTTTTGGATACTTTTAAATTGTGTCGCATAAGTTTCATTTGTACTTAAAACTTTGTATCGTAACTTGTGGTGGAACTATTCTTGTAAACTTGAACAACCTTTACATTTGAAATGAATGCGACATATCTTTTGGTCAAACGTTGTTTTAAAGACTTATGACCACGTAACGGGACCTAAGTAGACGGCGCCGTCAATGATGATTTGGTCGGGTCGCTACAGCTAGCATGTATGTAGAAATGTGTAAGTGATTGCAAGTAAGTAGGTTGTATATGTAAACATATAATTATTGCACTCACTAAGCGTTAGCTTACCCCTCTCGTTGTTTATATTTTTAGATGCAGGTGCGGATAAGGGCAAGGGGGTTGTTGGGCACTAGGTGTCCCTTGTTGATGTTATGTTGAAGCTTTTAGAAGTTGGCCTACGTTTTGGGTAGTTTAGTCTCAAACCATGCTAAAGGGGTCGTTTGGATTATAAATTATCATTTGTAGTTGGTCAAACTTGTATCACATTCGTTAATGGCCTTGGTGCCTTGTTGTAAACATTAAACTCGTAGTATGTTTTAACGAGAAGTGTGATATGGTTTACATATTTAATTGGCGCGTAAATGTGTATCATAAAAAAAAAAAATTATCGTACGGGGTACGGGTTGGGTTGTTTCAATTGTGATAGTCATGATACAAAGGATGTTTTCAAAAAATTTAAATTTGAAGTGTTTAAGCGTAAGATGTATCCATCAATGGATCTAACGGTTGTTGAAGAAATGTCATAAATGATAATTTCGGTGGTTTGATGTGATAATTCATCACATAATGCGAATGAATATAATTCATGAGAATCAGAATTGAAGAATGTACAATGTAACATATTAATGTGAGATATAAATATTTCTTGGGTATTACCTACCCGTTAAAATATTTTCACAATTAACAGTTTGTACAAAAGAGTTTTAATTACAGTCTTTATGAAAATATACGTACATATACATTTTCCTTTAGATGTAATCGTGGATTTAATGAGTTAATATAATATTAAACTCATTTGATTTACGGTTGAAATGAATAATCTCCAAAACCTTAGAGATTTCATAATTGTCGCGAAATATTTTGCTAATGAAGTTATGAATCAATATATTCATCGTTACACTTGATTTATTATGAAATGGAGTTTATTGTGTTGAAGCAGTGATTAACAATTGTTAAGTCATTAACAAAGGGTATACATCATAGCATATTAGTGATATGAATTAACCAAGTAGTACATACTAGTTGAGATTCACACGTAATTGCTTAGTACGACAAGATTTATTATTGTTCCAAATCATATATATATAAGGTATACATATATAATTCTTCACGAAGAATGAGTCAATACATCTTAACTCATTATTACTAATATTCCTTGGTATCTATGGGCGTATGATGTTGATGTTTGAGGTACTGAGTGTGATGTTGAGGCGTGAGATGCGGATGTTGTTGTTGATGAAGCTGATGCTGTTGGTGGTGATGTTGATGGTACTGTTGGTACTGGTGGTGATGCTGGTTATGCTGCTGGTGCTGCTGATGCTTGTAGAATTCGCACCATATTCTCCAGAGCCACCACTCGAGCGCGAAGCTCATTGACTTCTTCTACTATTCCGGAATGATTGGCGGTTGGAACAAGGGGATGAATAAGATCTAGAATCTTCGATATTATATAATCGTGTTGGGGTACCCTGGAAAGAAGAGAGAAAATGGTGTTTCGGACTGGTTCGCCGGTAAGCGCTTTAGTTTCTTCACCAAAAGGTGAATTCGCTTGGTGGAAGGGATCACCCTCTTCTTGCCTCCATTGATTGAGTTGACTACGAACCCATCCCCAATTCATCCAGAATAGATGATGACTGATTAGTTTGTTCGTTCCAGTTACACTGCCATTGGAGCTCGAGGAGTTCGAGGAATCCATATTATGTGTTTGGAGTAGGGTTTGATATGAAATGAGTGCTGGATACTGAGTGATATATTCATTTCTTTGAATAAGTATATATATAGCAAAAGATTTCCGTAATTTACGGAGGAAATTTAGGAAAAGTGTTAGACAAAGTCTATTGGGATATATATGATAAGATATGATGTGTTTATACTCCATTTATGTAATAATGGCAGTATGACGTGTCGAGATAAAATGATAAGTATGAAATTAGATAATCTTTTGATTAAAGACTTTCAATTCGTAATGGCCTATTCAGGTCTAGGGGCTTGAGCTATAGGATCCTTTAAATCGGTAATCCAAACCCTTCCATTCTAGAGTTTCGTAGACGCCACTCGTCAAGAAAATTCAATGATCAAAATAACGAGAAAGCAAAGATTTTTAAAAGTAATGAATATGAATAGTATAGATTTCAAGAATCATGGATAACATTTCATGTAATACATATATAATACACAAAACCATGATAGTACTTAGGAAAGTGAGCAGAGATCTTAGATTGACTTGGCATTCTAAGGAAGATTAAAGAATTTAATAAGCCTAGTTCCTAAGGTATAGTGTAGCATTTAACAATTAAAGGCAACAATTAAAGACACTATGGTCAAGGAAAGTTGTAGTCCTACACTGCTAAGGTACCTAATTGTATAAGGCACACTTAAAATGCAATCCTGGTTCTCTACAACAACCTGCTCTGATACCAATCTGTCACACCCCCAAATAGGGCCTGGGGTATTTGTGACTAATTATATCAAATCACAGTTGTATAAACGAGATCGACTCTATATGAGACGTTTTATTGAGTTTTGCAGCGAAAGATAAATAGATTACATTGTATTTAAAGCATTAAATGTTCTTTAATTGATATGATATGTAATGAAGACTCCAAGCATAGCAAGCAATCATCATCAAAGCAGCAGATATACAGCGGAAGCAATATTTAAGTACCTGAGAATAAACATGCTTAAAAAGTCAACACGAGGTTGAGTGAGTTCATAGGTTTATTATAAATCAATAGTTCAGTATAGTATTAGACAACAAGATTTAAGTTTAAAGTTAATTGATACCCATCATATCAATCTAAAGAGTTGCTGTAGTTTGTAATATCGCGACTAAATAGAATTTTACCCCGAGACACCTTGAACAGTCAGTGTCAGTTTGAATCATTATTATGTAACCAAGGACCAGAGGTCAAATAATTAGAGACGTTACTCTCAATAGCGCTATTCATAATAACTAAGTTTTCATTCACCAAGCAATTAACGATATTACGGCAGGGATTTAGCATGACAAAGCACGTATTCAGCATAAAAGTTTGAGTACTTGTGTCTAACGTAAAACAGTTATAAAAGTTGCGCATGTATTCTCAGCCCAAAAATATATATAAAAAGGGAGCAGATGAACTCACGATACGATATGATAGTTTGTAGTAATTATGCGTATGACGGTACTGAACAAATGTAGAGTTGACCTTCGATTCGTGAACCTATATCAAGTATATATATTAACACATATACTTGTAATCGAATAAATTTATATATGTTATTTCATTTGTTATGTATTTCTGTAGTTATATTAATATATGTATATGTATATATATATATATATATATATATATATATATATATATATATATATATATATATATATATATATATATATATATATATATATATATATATATATATATATATATATATATATATATATATGTTTGATTGGTATTATATTAAAAATATCTAATTTGTTATATATGAATATTTGTATAAAAATGTTAATATGTTTGTTATATACTTATATGAAATATAATTGTAGTATATGAAATAAGTGTATTCAATGTACAAAATATTTATTTGTAAAAATAATAGTTTCGATAATAATGATTTACCAATAATTATAATAATAATGGTAATAAGAGTAATTTTAATACAAATGATAGCTTTACTAATAATTATAAAGTAAAGATGATAGTAAAGACGATAATTTTTGTAAAAATGATAATAACGATAGTAATTTTTAATAATAATAATACTTACTTAATAATAATAATAATATTCCTTTTTGTAATTATAATCATAATCATAATCATAATAATAATAATAAAAATAATAATAATAATAATAATAATAATAATAATAATAATAATAATAATAATAATAATAATAATAATAATAATAATAATAATAATAATACATATATTAGTGATAACAAAATAATTTTAGTAATAATGATAATAATAATAATGACTTTAATACTTAGTGATAATAACGATAATAATAATAATACTTGTAATACTTATAATAATAATACTTATTCAAGTCATGATAAAACTAATATTAATAGTAATTAGGATAATAATTAGAATAATAATAATAATAACCATAAATAATAATTCTAGTATAATATTAGCAATGATAATAATAATAATAATAATAATAATAATAATAATAATAATAATAATAATAATAATAATAATAATAATAATAATAATAAATATAAGAACTACCTTATAAGGCTTTTTCCAAGAAAATGCCCAAGGCGGGACTTAAACCCGAGACCTCTCGCTAACATGCAAACACACAACACCACTCGACTGCTTCTGTCTTTTTGTTTTTAATCCGGAACTATTTTTATTTAACCTGTTTTTAAGTTTTCATCATCTTTTTCAACCCAGTCGACCAGTATCATCATATCATGTTTTAAGGTCGAATTAAAACGTGCAAATTAAATGGAAACACTCATAAACTGAAAAGGGTGTTCTTGATAATAAAAAAAATAATAATAATACAGTAATATTACTGCTGCTGCTGTCGCGAGTTTTAAAAAAAATTAAATCCTGCTTTTGATTTTGAGAACGTTATAGACCAAGATTACAACACGAAAAAGATTTCATTTCACTCCTAGAAAATTTCTAAGCAATCAATTGAACTTGAAACACAAAAACAATTACAAATTTCGCGATGATCAATCTATTTGACTTTTGAAATCAAAACTTTGACTCGAAAATTAAACTTCGATACGATGAATTGGAACTTGATAATTTGCAGATAGTTTACATGAATAATTCCTAACAAGACTGCATTTATAGATTTTGTAATGGATTTCGAAATCGAGATTTTGATTTAAACATGTCGTAACAGGGGTCGATGAAAGGAAAAAAAAATATTTCTGTTTAATTTATCAGCAATTGCAGTAATTTATAATTGATAATTGGTAATGGGGATGATTCGGTTAACACTTGTTTGATTAAACAATAGTCGTAGGTGTCGACAAGGAATCACACAGAGGAAAATAAAAAAAAATTAAAAGCAGATAAAATAAATAAAAAGCAGATATCTTGATGGATTTTAAAGGCTGATCATGATAATAAAAAAAATAAACAGATAAAGCAGATCACGATTTTAAAGAATATATATAAAAATTTTAAATGCTGATAACCTAATTTAGGTATTAGGTATTCTTTTAATTTATTTAACATTAGTATTTAATAATTATATTAATAATAATAATAATAGTAATAATAATAAATAATAATAATGCAAATAATAATAATAATGATAAAAAAACTTATTACTAATGATAATTTTAATAACCATACTTATCCTAAAAAAATACTAATTTTACTAAGATAAATGAAAATAATAATAACTTTTATTATTTTTATAATAACAATAATAATAGTAATCATAATGATAATTATAGTTATAAAATTAATATTAATTGATAACTAATATTAGTAGTAATAATAATAATAACTATAATACTAGTGATACTAGTAATATTAACAATACTAATAATAATAATAATAATAATAATAACAATAATAATAATAATAATACTTGTAAATGATAATGGTTAGAGATATATTATTAAAATGATATTAATAATAATATTAATATAACAAATAATTACTAATGCATAATTATTTACGAATAATTGTTCGTGTTTGTCGAAGTTTAATGGAATTAGTTTAAAAATTTTGAGGTTCAGTTCAGCTGACTTTGATTATCGTGTCAGAATCACATAAAGATTTAGTTTAAGTTTAGTCGGAAATTTTCGAGTTGTCATAGGACATCATGAAACCTATAGGCCAATGGCCCTTTGCTAAATAAGTAGAAATTTTTATATTTGCTAGATTTTATTTCTATTGAATTCGTGACTTCAGTTAAAGAGGCAAACAAGAAAATACAATAAATTAGTAGAATAGAATGGGCTTAAATGTTGTAGTTGTAGAAAATTTTATATATGGCTATATAATTACACGAACCTTTTAATAATATTTAACACCATTTTTTGGCGAAAAAGAAGAAAATATATTAAACAAGGAGAACTTCATTACAAATATGAAGTATCCGAAGACATTACAAGAACAAAAACAACTCGTACAAACCAAGAACAAAACTTGGCCACTAAACTTAATGGAATACGAAGTAACATAACATCTAAACGTTGCGGATGAGCACCCGAGGATTATAATGCCAACGTAAAACTAAAGACTTGAACAAGATATAAATGGTAGCCTTGAAAAAAAACCTTCATCTTAATACTCCTAACAACATAGGATAAACACGAAAGTTGAATATTTGGTCAAAAAGGATCGCTAAGAGTATATGACGAGTATGAATTAAATACATATGTAACTACACAAACTTATTTTGAATATTTGTCACTTAGAGTATATGACGAGCATGAATTAGAAACACATTTCGTCAAGTTAATCGTTTTTTGAAAAGTTAAGAATAAATTAAACAGTTTCTAATACACATTTTGTATTAATCATCAATTTGATTTGATTATTATTAGTACTAGTACTAGTATTAGTATTGGAATTAGTTAATACACCAAAATTTTAGAGTGGAAACGTACAAATTAATCATGAGTTATTCGCAGTTGACTCGTTAAAATTTTAATTTTACCTATAATCCGAATGAAATAGAGTTCAACGGAATATTAGACATTTAGACATGTTTATTCTATACAAACTAAAGAAGTAATTTGACCTTTTTTCAAATCTTGAAGGATTAATTTGCAATAATAAAAAGTACTAAAGATCTCTGGCTAACAAGAAGATATAAGACCGATTGTAACGGTGGGCAAGTGACGGGGTCACTTGCCTTGCTGGACAAAAGAAATGCCAGAATCATAGGTAACGGCCGGGCACTTGGTGGCGTCTCTGTGGCGTCCTGGAGAAAGAAATGAGAGAAGAAACGGACGGCACTTACACGTGGATGATTGTGGTTGGCGAAGACATCTTGACCGGTGCTGATTAAAAAAAAATTGAGGGGAACAAACTTTGTTGCTAGATGTTAGAGATGCAAGAAATCTAATTTAGAGCTTGGATTAATCATCATCTTCATCAAATTAAACTAAGGTTCATGGTTTGGGGCAAGTCACGAAGGAGAGGGAGAGGGAAGAAGGGAAACATAAACAAGAAAATAAAATGAAACAAGGGGCGTCCCAAGTTTTAAATGGGTAATTAAACTCATACCCGATAATACATTATTGTATGTTTTTCAACAACATTTTTATTCAAAACACTAACATAATAAAAAATAAATTAAATCAAACATAATAAATAAAACAGGGAAAAAAAAATGTCACCTCAACATTCCACTAAAGTAACACTAAAAAAGAAACACCACTACTACTTCACTCAAAAAAATAACACTTCCTGCTCATTGAAAAAGTACAAAAGGTAACACGTCATACTAAAAAAAAAAAAAAATGTGCAAAAAGATAACACGTCCTACTAAAAAAAATAAAATTGCAAAAAGTCAAACCGCCCACGAATGGTCTAACCCATTTATTCCTGGGGACTATCTTTTTAATTTCCTTTGTATCTCCATCGATCAAATCCAATCACAATCAATTTAAATTTCAATTTCAAATCAAAGAAGTTAATAAAGTAGTAATTAAATACGCTAGTAAAATGCTGTCGTACTCAATCTTCACTACGGTCACCATTAATCACCGTCTTCCACCTTTAACAACTACCACAACACGCTTCTCCGTATATCCGTCATCGTGGACGTTACCTTCATCAACAGCATCATATAAAATAACCAGTAGAAGAAATAATTCAATAATTTGTATGGCGAAGGAAAGGAGAGTGAAAATGGTGGCCAAAAAGATACAGAGAGAGCTTTCTGATATGTTGCTGACCGACCAGATTTTACAATACGCTATCTTGCCCAAAGCTGCTCTTGGTGCTGACCGCTACTTGTCTTCTATTACTACCATTAGTGATGTCGAAATCTCATCAGATTTACAGGTATCTTAATCTAGCCTTTTTATTGAATTTAAGTTATTATATGTTTATATGATATTTGTCTGATTTATATGATATTTGATCAGTTCTTACTATTATTATTCACGAACCTGTGTAGGTGGTTAAGGTATATGTATCTGTTTTTGGTGATGAACGAGGAAAGGAGGTAGCCATTTCAGGGTTAAAGTCAAAAGCAAAGTATGTTCGTGGTCAATTGGGCAAGCGTATGAAACTACGCTTGACTCCTGAGATACGCTTTATCGAAGATGAATCATTAGAGAGAGGAAGCAGGGTAAGAATTTATGAATTATTGAATGTTCTTCACATGTACATTGTTGAACTAATATTCAGCATTTTCTGAGCAATATATGATATATCTATTTTCTTTTACGACTTTCTAAATTTCTATGTAGAATTTTTAAGACTGTTATCTTTCTCGGTAATTTTGTTAAGATTCCTTAACCTGCATTCATATTTTGTTAAGATTGGTCTGTTAAAAATATAGACTTCTGGAGAAGAATGTTAATTGTTTGTTTAAATGACACTGACTAGCCTTTCTGTTCCAAAAATAGTTAAGCTAGGCTAGAAACTAAATAGTAGTCATGAAGAGTGAAGCCTTTCTAGCAGGCTAAAAACCTTAACTTTGATGGTACAATTGGTTAAACATTAGGAAATTTCAGAGTTTTCTTGTTTCCCATTTTGTATGTTCATGTAACATGTTATCCAATTGCAATGTGCATGCACCAATGGCACGAAGAACCTGTCTAAATTTAAGCTAACAGATTCTTATGTTCAGGTGATTGCTATATTAGATAAGATTAAGAGTGAGAACAAGACTGGAAAATCTAGCGGGTGAGCAAAATGAGGCAACCAATCCAAATGAAGATGATGAAGATTGGCCGGATGATGACCCTGATGATGACATCATCTATGTGAAGTAGTTAGCGCGTTATCTTTTGCATTTTTCTTGTGATCCAAGCTTGTTTTACTTCATGCATGCTTACTCTCCCCTGTAGTGGCGACTCCAGGATCAAAACTTAATGGGGTCCTAAAAAAATTTACCGCAACTAATTATGAATTAAGGGTACTTTACTGGTTGTTTACCTTCAAAAAACTATAAATTCTAAATTTATATGGGGTCATGTGGTAAAATTTTGTGGTGTCCTGTAAAATTTAAAGAGTACTTCGTTAAAAAAATTTCCAAATTAATGGGGTCACGGGACCCCATTGGTTACAATGTAAAGTCGCCATTGCTCCCCTGGTCAGTTCTCTTTCTCAATCATTTCTGAATGTGTACGATGAATTTATGTGAAGAATGGCGTCTGTTTTCCTCATACATGAAAAGAATGCTTTGCAAGATGGGCGGGTCAGGAAGATTGGGTATCGGGTAATGGATCAAAGGGGGTCTGGGTTGAAACAAGTCATCCTTTCTGCACGTCAAAATGGGATGGGTAAGTTTTTTTTTTTTTTTTTTTTTTTTTGAAAGGCAACAATAATTATTATTATTAATACGACACTAGCAAGATGCTAGGATACAATACACTTCATCGACTTTTAACACACAATTAAACACGAATATAACCAAACACGACACACGAAACATGACACGACACAACATTCCTAAAGCCATCACTCGAAAAGTCCTATAACACACGATTTTAAACAAGACGCGGCATATGAAGGATCGAACCATCAGGATGTCTCTAGATAATCAAACCAACACACATTACCTAACCACACAAGGGCAATCACTCGATAGAGTGTGAAATTGGAGCAACTCGAAGCACACAAACAACAAACACGAAATCAAGCCAATAATCCAACCACACAATCACATCGAGAGGTGATAATGTAATATGTCAAGGTGGTTTTACAAGAAACAAACCATGATAGAGCGACCGCCACATGAAGAAACTACTAACCACCAGATCCAACCGAGATAGAAAACCACCTGCTACCACTCAAAAACACGAATAGAACCCCATTCAAAACTCGAACCCGAAAAGACCAAGCCACATAACCCGAACCCTGAAATGCAATGCAACCCGAAATAACGCAACCCACGAGACAGGGTACTCAAAACTCTTAAAACCACGAAACCACACGAATCCATCATCCACGAACCTACAAACTCGAATATGGAAATATGAAGCTGAAATCACGAACAAAAACCCCCCACGAATCCATCATCACTGAAGGTATTTTTAAGATGGAGCAGCAGCAGGCCGAATCCAGTGTGGTGGTAGCAGACAACCGACAGGGGGATCAACACGACAGTGAAAGGAATGAAAAAGAAGCAAGGGCACTAACCGTACAAAAACCGACGACCACTGCAGTGTTGTGAAGAAAGTAACTCCGGTGACCAGTACAATCGCCGGTTAACAAACAGCCGGCACAAAAACGACAAGAACCAGTCCCCCAAAGTCCAAACACCACTCACCTCCACCGCAAACACCACAGGAATCCAGATCTGCTCAAATTAATCACCGACGAGAGACGGAAGAGGTATGAAAAGGCACGCATGAAGGACACAAATAGGAAAACAAGGAAAAGGGATGGAGCGAGATCCAGACCACCGGCGGAGAGCCGGTGGCCGGAGGAAACAAGGCGGCACTTTTTTTTAAAACTAGGGTAAGAAGGTTTAGGCGAGAGAGTTTTTAAAACTAGGGATGGGTCAAGTTTGAAGGACATGCAAACACTTTCTGTTACTTAATTGTTAACATTTTATAAGATAAATTATTCGTTCACTACGGTTACGAAAACACTTTTATGAGTTCATAATTAAAATCCTTAGAGTATTAATGCATAACCTGGTGATCCTTTATACAATACTGTTATAAAATCGTTGGACCTGTGTAGTCAACAATGTTTGCTCGTGCATACTGGAACAAAACTTGTTATGTAATGTTATTTAGTTATTATTAGTATATCATCTAAAAGAATTTTGTTCATTTATGCATATGTGACGACCCGGAAATTTCCGACCAAATTTAAACTTAATCTTAATATGAATTCGACATGATAAGCAAAGTCTGTAATATTGAGTCTTAAAATTTAAACTGTTTCCATGAATTCATTTAATCTTTGATTATGTCCGACGACTCACGATACGATTACTTGTAAATAAATATGCTTATATATATTTGTATATAATAATATGAATTATTAGGTATTGTAATTGTTAGAATTAGATACATAAAATAATGATAATATATAATAAATATTATTTATATATAAATAAAATATACAGAATATATATTTTGTGATTTCAAAATTATTTAGTAAACGTCGATAACACTCATTTGTTATTCGATTAATATTAAAAATAAGTTTAATTTGTGAGATGTTACAAATAAACGTTGGTATGTAATTTTTATTTAATAAATTACTGACCGTTTTATAATGACTAAAATGAATAAAGTTAATTAATATAAAATTCGGGATTTTTTCGGAGTATTCTTATCCGCCTCTGATTAACGAAGAGGTACGAAATTTAGTCCGTAATAGGCGACGACTAACTAATTTAATTGCACGTTTTAATTTTTAAATATTATTATATTATGTATTTACATTCACAATTCACTGGATTCACAAATTGATTGATAATTACTATTGTAAAAGTTTAAGACATTCACTTCGTTACAAATTACTTTTGATGATTGATAATGTGATTGAAAGATTGGTTTACTTTTCATTTCTATCCGTGATATTTCGTATTATTAATTCAATTACTGTGGCTAATTGACTTAGTGAGTGTTAATATTGTTACATGTCAATTCTCACTTTACAGACTTTTATTTATATACATATACATAGATGCAACTTAATCAACCACCACAATCCAATCTAATTGATTATTTCTTCCTTTCTCCTTTCTTCTATGACGACCAAAACAAACTTGATGGAACCCGGATGCAAACCCACTTTCTACTCTTATTACATTCAACCAAGAACCATAGTTAAACCACCACCTTTTCCTAATCAAACCACCACTCAAATTATCCTTTTTATTCTGTTGAACAATACCACGAAACACATCGAGGACCGTTGCTATATGAATTTGTTCGACAACAAAACCCATTCAACAGAATCGCCTTAGAACCGCAACTATCTTTTGTTAACCTTTACATTACTCCATATTATGTCTGTTTCTGTTCGAAAGGTAAACTCACCATCACCTGTATTTTTTTTTCTTCTTCTTGTTTATCTCTACTTATCGAGCACAAGCACTCATTTGATTATCACCCACATCATCTAAATTGCTGTTTCAATTTTTCTGTAAACCGAGACCCAAAACCACCTGCTAATGCTACTATTGCTGCCTCAGTTTTCCTATCAAGTCACAACTCTTTTCAAATCAAAATCACCACCACCATTGACAACCCAAGAACACTTTAAAGCTCTTTTGCTACAATTAATTCGAAGGGCTACTGCTATCTTCCTTCCTTTTTACAACCGAGAACAATCACTACCAATTACCATCCATGATCACCTTTAGCAAGGAAACCCATTTAAACATCATATTTTATTACTACAACTGCTATCTTCTTTTCGTTTTCCTGTTTAGTTCAAACCATCACCATCTCTAAAACCGTATGCTACAACTATTTCTGTCTCTACTACTACTGCTGCAACGATCATTTTATTCTGTTTATAGTTTTCGTTTCCAGCACAATGAAACCCCTTTATTTAACTTCCTGTTCGGATAACACCCAAACATATCAAACAGGTGTGCTGCTACTTTGATTTCGTTTCTAATAAATCTTGTTATGGAGAGGAGATGATGGAAAATAAAAGTGTTTAGTTTACAGGGAATATGAGAAAAGATAAGATAATGATTATGAATAAAGAGTGCAGTGGTTGAACGAAACTATACCACACTTTTGTTTGAGATTTTTGTCCACTTGAGAACATAGAATATTAGAACAAGTATTTAAATTGCAAGTGGAAACGAATAATAATCCATGGCAGACCGTAAGGGACCACATATAGGGACGTGTTGATTTTTTTTTATGATGAATACGAAGGGTTAGATGAGACGTTGTTGATGACAGCTTCCTTGTTTGCTTTTTATCTAAAAGAATTGTTATTATCTTGTGAACTGCATATTAAACTAGGATTATAATGATTTGGTCGTAAAAACAAGTCTAGTCATTTTATATTAGGCTGTATTCCAGGTTGGTAACAGGTTGTGTTCCAAAAATTCTATTTTCCATCGAGCCCAAATTCATCACACCCGCTCATTTCAATTAGGTTGATGATAACTTAGTATGATTTTATTAAGTTTATGATATACACGTATAAAAGATGATGATCATCCTCATAAATACTAGCAATGATGTTTGATATTGATGATGATGATAGTATTCGGTGATGATGTTTAGAATGATGATGATGACGAGATATATTCGAATAATGGTACATGAGATTAGGATGGGTATGTATAAAGTTGATGATTTGTTTCTGTTTCTCATAACCACGAAAACAAGAACCCACAAACCCACAGAGTTCCATATGCATCGGGCTATTTTTGGACTGCACTATTATTGGGTTTAGTTAATTTGGTTGTTGGGCTGCCTTTCTATTTGGGCCGAAGGAACTGATTAAATATATATGGTATACAATGTTAATTAGAAAAGCAAAGATAGAAGGATGGTTTAGGGGTGTTTGTCTTATACAAGAGGTCTTGGGTTCGAGCCCGGCCATGTGCAATTAATTTTCCTTTTTGGAGCTTGTTTCATTAAGGTAGCACATTTATTATTTTTGTTATTATTATTACCATTATCATTATTATTAATTAAAGTTGGTCATCTTATTAAGATTAGCAGTATTAGTAAAATTATTATTTTATTATTATTATTATTATTATTATTATTATTATTATTATTATTATTATTATTATTATTATTATTATTATTATTATTATTATTATTATTATCAAGATTTTATATATTATTATCATCATTTTTACTAACACTACTATTATTTATTATTATTATCATTAGTAGTATCCTTATTTTTATAAAAATATTACAACTTTCTATTATAAATATTATTTTACCAAATAAAGTAATAGTTATATAAAAAAACACATCTTAATAAAATCCTATATATATATAAAGATATTAATCTTAATACATTATTTAATATAAATAAACTTAGTCGATTAAATGTGATATGTGTTAATATATACAAATGATATAGGTTCGCGAACCCGAGGCCAACCCTGCATTGTTCAGTTGTTCAATATAGTAAAATGTATTTTTACTACAAAATACATTAGGTGAGTTTCATTATTCCCTTTTTATATACATTTTGGGCTGAGAATACATGCAAATGCTTTATTAACTGTTTTACAAAATTTATATGCGTGAGTTTCATTTGCCCTTTTTACTCATTACATTTTTGGGCTGAGAATACATGCAAATGCTTTATTAACTGTTTTACAATATTTATATGCGTGAGTTTCATTTGCCTTTTTACCCTTTATATTTTTGGGCTGAGAATACATGCGCAATTTTTATAAATGTTTTACGAAATAAACACAAGTAATCGAAACTACATTATATGGTTGAATTATCGAAATCGTATATGCCCCTTTTTATTAAGTCTGGTAATCTAAGAATTAGGGAACAGACACCCTAATTGACGCGAATCCTAAAGATAGATCTATCGGGCCCAACAAGCCCCATCCAAAGTACCGGATGCTTTAGTACTTCAAAATTTATATCATGTCCGATGGAGGATCCCGGAATGATGGGGATATTCTTATATGTATATTGTGAATGTCGGTTACCAGGTGTTCAATCCATATGAATGATTTTTTGTCTCCATGTGTGGGACGTATATTTATGAGAACTGGAAATGAAAATCTTGTGGTCTATCAAAATGATGAATTTTATTGTTTTATGATAAACCTATGAACTCACCAACCTTTTGGTTGACACTTTAAAGCATGTTTATTCTCAGGTATGAAAGAAATCTTCCGCTGTGCATTTGCTCATATTACATGGAGTTGTTCATAGCATATAGAGGTCAGAACCTCGCAATGGGACCAACTGTTGAAGACTTCGTCCAGATGGATTAGGACGGGGCATTTCAGTTGGTATCAGAGCGATGGTCTTAGCGAACCAGGTCTTGCATTAGTGTGTCTAACTGATAGTCGTTAGGATGCATTAGTGAGTCTGGACTTCGACCGTGTCTGCATGTCAAAAGTTTTGCTTATCATTTTTGTCGGAAATCGTTTGTTTATCATCCTTAAGAAATTACCTGCTTATCATTCTAAGTCTAAACACATCTTCCTGCAATGATTGCATGAATAGTGTATAGACAAAATTCGTATCTTAGCGTATCTGCTAATTCATATCTTAGCATATCTGTTACTGTAGACTTTGCCTGACAACATCCGTAGATTCCTCCGTAACTTATGGGATTTTAGTATTATATATGCATATGTAAATTATGTATTACAGGGTACTAATCTACATCCTATAATCTATTTCTTATCGAAAATCCTTCATCTAATCGTACGAGATGAATCCCTCAAACAGTTCGAGTCCCTCAGATTCCGATAGCTATTCCGATAGTTATTCCGATAGCTATTCCGATAAGGATGTTCACCTAAGCTCCGAAAGCAGCGTCACCAGAATGAATCAATCAATCAGCCATCCTCAATTCATCTGATGGGTTCGTAGCCTACTTAATCATCGAAGACAAGAAGAAGGTGATCCCTTCCATCCACCACATTCCCCTCTTGGCGAAGAACCTGAAGCACTTACCGGTGAACCTATTAGAAACACCATTTTCACCCTCATTTTCTGAATATCTCGCTATGGTTATATACTATCTCAAATTCAAAACCTTATGCATTCGCTCGTTCCTACCGACAATTATCCCGGAGTAATAAGTCAACGAGCTTCGTACCCGAGTCGTAGCCTTGAAAAATATGGTGCAAAATGTACCAGCTTCAGCAATATTACCGGCATCAACAGTACCACCAACAACAACATCCGCATCCCAAGCCTCAATTTCACAATCTGTCCCACGAACATCAACATCCTACGCACCATAGATACCAAGGAGTACCAACAGCAATTAACGATGAAGTATTGAACCATAACTTCATTAATATTCTGCGAAGAATATGTGGATCCTAATAATTAACGATGAAGTATTGATCCATAACTTCATTAATATTCTGCGAAGAATATGTAGTTCCTAATAGTTTTAGAGATTACTTATTGTAGCTCAAACCGAAAATCAAATGAGTCTAATATTATATTGACTCATTAAATCCATAATTACCTCTGAAGAAAATATATATGTATATATATTTTCATAAAGATTGTAATTGAAAATTCTTTCGTACAAACTGTTAATGATGAAAATATTTTAACGGGTAGGTAATACCTGAGAAATATTTAAATTTCACATTAATAAGTTACACTGTACATTCTTCGAAGCTGATTCAACAGTCGTATACTATCCTACTTACATCCACCGATATACAAATCCGTTCACCGCAGAATAACCATATTCATCCAATTTCATATTGAGATTTTGATTTATCAGAATCCAACAAGTGGCATAATGAAGAAAACATTTGACAAAATAAAATTTGTTAGAAACAAACAAATTAACTATGAGAAATTTTGTTAAGAATCCACGCTAAGTGTTCCTAGCTAATTGTTCCTAGCTAACTGATTATATTTTATTTATCGCAATTTAATTATCGCAATTTACATTCTCGCAATTTTATTTATCGTCATTTAATTTCTGTTATTTACCTTACGTACTTTGTTTATCGTCATTTAATTTCTGTTATTTATTTTACGCACTTTAAATATCGGGACACGTATACAAGGTTTTGACATATCATATCGACGCATCTATATATATTATTTGGAATAACCATAGACACTCTATATGCAGTAATGCGGGAGTTAGCTATACAGGGTTGAGGTTGATTCTACAATAATATATATAGTTTGAGTTGTGATCGAGTCTGAGACATGTACACGGGTCACGATACCTATTAATTAATTTGAATATTATATATTAAATTATTGAACTGCTAATTGTGGACTATCGACTGTGGACTAAGAACATTGGACAATCAAACTGAATTAAAATATTGATTATAACATATGAAATTAAACAATTCTTCAAGTTTGCCACTTGATTTCATCTTAAACCTCATTTGAATCTTGACGATTACAATTTGCGTTCAAACCTTTCATTATTCTTGAAAACACCTCAATCGAGAGAATGAACCAACCGCACTTCATCTACGGAAGAAAAGATTGATACATATAGTTAGGCACCTGAAAAACTCTCAGAAACTGAGTAAACGTTTAACACGTAGCTGTGCTAATTCCTTTAGTGTTATTATTACCCAAAATAACTTTGCAATCCCTTTTCAAGGTAGCAAATTTTGTCACAGCTCCAGCAAGACAACTTCGACTTTTCATTCGAAACAACCTTATTATAACCTTGATATATATGCGTGCTCTTTTATTGTTACCGGGGAACCTTTCAAATTCTACCATATTACCAGCAGACGTACCAGTAATCTCGTTGCTTCTTGGCTTAATCTCTCTGATAAATCATTATATTTATTCGTTAAAACCCTATCATATACTCATCCGCATCTTGTAACGAGAACTGCCATACCAATTATCGGGAATCAGCAATCAGTACTATGGAAACTCACAGCATATCTACATCAACAGTTATATGTATAACATTTATCTCTTAGAATTATGATCTTTCATTATGAAATTCTGAAAAGCACTCAGTCTACAAATCAATACTCTGAATGTTGAAAAAGCTGAATGAAGTAGCAGAAATCGTAGACAATCGTAAACGACCCTAATCATCAAAAGTTTGATGATAAAGTATAGTATGTTGGAAAAGCTCAGAAAAGTTGGAACTGGAAAATGGATTGAACTAACCACGAAGGAGATCAAGGACAAATACAAGGACCATACCCTATATTCAAAGAATCCAGGTAATTTTGGATCCGATGAAATCTTTAGAGAGTATCTTGCTCCGAAGTCATGTTAAAATCTTGCGAAATTTTTTTTTTTCCTTCATCAACCTTCGAACTTAGAAATTCCAAAATATCATCATAAATATCTTCGATATTTCTGAGGATATTTTCATAAATATTCTTGTCTGAAATTATCTACCTCTTCGTGTTTTCGGTATTCCATTATATTGGAAACTTCTGTAAGATCCAAGTATAAATTATGAAAGAATTATGGAGAAGTGTTGGGAATTGAAGCATGTGTTAGTATAATATAATGACACCCAGCCAACGTGATTATATTACAGTAAGTCATGCTGAGTTTCTAATTAAACGTGTTGATGGTTAACAGTAGATCATACCATCATCATGTGCCATGTTACACGACTCGTTCATTCTACTTCACCTCCGAACATATCAAGAAAATATATTCTTGGTAGTTCTATTCTAAGTGATTATAGTAATTTGACAAATCAAATCGTGCCATTACGATTTCCTTCTTAGAAAATTAACAATGTTCATTCCGAAGTTTATATCTGTGAATTCTGAACCATTACAAGCGGTGCTTAATCGCAAGAAGAAGAAACGAAGGGACAAAGCTCCGAAATAGAAATTGGAGTATAAATCGCAGCAAATAAGAGAAAGCATTAACTATGGATGACAATGATTATAGAAGACAGAAGAAGGGACTTTGAAATATAAGAGAAAATATAAAACCCAAAAACGACGCAGAAATTGAAAATCGTGGATATTAATAAGAATAACAATATAAAGACACGGTATAATTAAGAATAGTATCACTCCAATGTAATAGTAGAAGTAAACTAATTTTTCTGGTGGAAGATTGAAAAGAAGGATGACAGAAATGATAATTAGGAAAACATAAAGGATTAGAATTGGATTAATCATTTTCACAATCTTTTGGATGTATGAAAAAGAAAGTATAGGAATGGTGAGAATAATGGAACGGAAGAGCTTAATTTATAATGGAAATATCGGATAGAGTAATCGAGGTAGATCACCGTATTTAATTATAGAGATCTTAATTTCCTTATTCGCCAAAGAATCAAATCTTTCAGATTTCGAAGATTTTCTTTAAATCCCTTGAATTCTGGAATTCAACCATGACTAGTCAAAAGTTATGATGAAACATGTCTTTCTCATTTCACTATTTAATGATAGCTTCACTCGTACTCTTTGAGTAATCGAATTATCTTATCCATATTACTCAATAATGATAAAACTCTATTTATCAACTCATATTCGTCATGAAAATATTTTTATTGTTAACCATGACGACCTCACTCAAATTTCGGGACGAAATTTCTTTAACGGGTAGGTACTGTGACGACCCGGAAATTTCTGACCAAATTTAAACTTAATCTTAATATGAATTCGACATGATAAGCAAAGTCTGTAATATTGAGTCTTAAAATTTAAACTGTTTCCATGAATTCATTTAATCTTTGATTATGTCCGACGACTCACGATACGATTACTTGTAAATAAATATGCTTATATATATTTGTATATAATAATATGAATTATTAGGTATTGTAATTGTTAGAATTAGATACATAAAATAATGATAATATATAATAAATATTATTTATATATAAATAAAATATACAGAATATATATTTTGTGATTTCAAAATTATTTAGTAAACGTCGATAACACTCATTTGTTATTCGATTAATATTAAAAATAAGTTTAATTTGTGAGATGTTACAAATAAACGTTGGTATGTAATTTTTATTTAATAAATTACTGACCGTTTTATAATGACTAAAATGAATAAAGTTAATTAATATAAAATTCGGGATTTTTTCGGAGTATTCTTATCCGCCTCTGATTAACGAAGAGGTACGAAATTTAGTCCGTAATAGGCGACGACTAACTAATTTAATTGCACGTTTTAATTTTTAAATATTATTATATTATGTATTTACATTCACAATTCACTGGATTCACAAATTGATTGATAATTACTATTGTAAAAGTTTAAGACATTCACTTCGTTACAAATTACTTTTGATGATTGATAATGTGATTGAAAGATTGGTTTACTTTTCATTTCTATCCGTGATATTTCGTATTATTAATTCAATTACTGTGGCTAATTGACTTAGCGAGTGTTAATATTGTTACATGTCAATTCTCACTTTACAGACTTTTATTTATATACATATACATAGATGCAACTTAATCAACCACCACAATCCAATCTAATTGATTATTTCTTCCTTTCTCCTTTCTTCTATGACGACCAAAACAAACTTGATGAAACTCGGATGCAAACCCACTTTATACTCTTATTACATTCAACCAAGAACCATAGTTAAACCACCACCTTTTCCTAATCAAACCACCACTCAAATTATCCTTTTTATTCTGTTGAACAATACCACGAAACACATCGAGGACTGTTGCTATATGAATTTGTTCGACAACAAAACCCATTCAACAGAATCGCCTTAGAACCGCAACTATATTTTGTTAACCTTTACATTACTCCATATTATGTCTGTTTCTGTTCGAAAGGTAAACTCACCATCACCTGTATTTTTTTTCTTCTTCTTGTTTATCTCTACTTATCGAGCACAAGCACTCATTTGATTATCACCCACATCATCTAAATTGCTGTTTCAAGTTTTCTGTAAACCGAGACCCAAAACCACCTGCTAATGCTACTATTGCTGCCTCAGTTTTCCTATCAAGTCACAACTCTTTTCAAATCAAAATCACCACCACCATCGACAACCCAAGAACACTTTAAAGCTCTTTTGCTACAATTAATTCGAAGGGCTACTGCTATCTTCCTTCCTTTTTACAACCGAGAACAATCACTACCAATTACCATCCATGATCACCTTTAGCAAGGAAACCCATTTAAACATCATATTTTATTACTACAACTGCTATCTTCTTTTCGTTTTCCTGTTTAGTTCAAACCATCACCATCTCTAAAACCGTATGCTACAACTATTTCTGTCTCTACTACTACTGCTGCAACGATCATTTTATTCTGTTTATAGTTTTCGTTTCCAGCACAATGAAACCCCTTTATTTAACTTCCTGTTCGGATAACACCCAAACATATCAAACAGGTGTGCTGCTACTTTGATTTCGTTTCTAATAAATCTTGTTATGGAGAGGAGATGATGGAAAATAAAAGTGTTTAGTTTACAGGGAATATGAGAAAAGATAAGATAATGATTATGAATAAAGAGTGCAGTGGTTGAACGAAACTATACCACACTTTTGTTTGAGATTTTTGTCCACTTGAGAACATAGAATATTAGAACAAGTATTTAAATTGCAAGTGGAAACGAATAATAATCCATGGCAGACCGTAAGGGACCACATATAGGGACGTGTTGATTTTTTTTTTATGATGAATACGAAGGGTTAGATGAGACGTTGTTGATGACAGCTTCCTTGTTTGCTTTTTATCTAAAAGAATTGTTATTATCTTGTGAACTGCATATTAAACTAGGATTATAATGATTTGGTCGTAAAAACAAGTCTAGTCATTTTATATTAGGCTGTATTCCAGGTTGGTAACAGGTTGTGTTCCAAAAATTCTATTTTCCATCGAGCCCAAATTCATCACACCCGCTCATTTCAATTAGGTTGATGATAACTTAGTATGATTTTATTAAGTTTATGATATACACGTATAAAAGATGATGATCATCCTCATAAATACTAGCAATGATGTTTGATATTGATGATGATGATAGTATTCGGTGATGATGTTTAGAATGATGATGATGACGAGATATATTCGAATAATGGTACATGAGATTAGGATGGGTATGTATAAAGTTGATGATTTGTTTCTGTTTCTCATAACCACGAAAACAAGAACCCACAAACCCACAGAGTTCCATATGCATCGGGCTATTTTTGGACTGCACTATTATTGGGTTTAGTTAATTTGGTTGTTGGGCTGCCTTTCTATTTGGGCCGAAGGAACTGATTAAATATATATGGTATACAATGTTAATTAGAAAAGCAAAGATAGAAGGATGGTTTAGGGGTGTTTGTCTTATACAAGAGGTCTTGGGTTCGAGCCCGGCCATGGGCAATTAATTTTCCTTTTTGGAGCTTGTTTCATTAAGGTAGCACATTTATTATTTTTGTTATTATTATTACCATTATCATTATTATTAATTAAAGTTGGTCATCTTATTAAGATTAGCAGTATTAGTAAAATTATTATTTTATTATTATTATTATTATTATTATTATTATTATTATTATTATTATTATTATTATTATTATTATTATCATTATCAAGATTTTATATATTATTATTATCATTTTTACTAACACTACTATTATTTATTATTATTATCATTAGTAGTATCCTTATTTTTATAAAAATATTACAACTTTCTATTATAAATATTATTTTACCAAATAAAGTAATAGTTATATAAAAAAACATATCTTAATAAAATCCTATATATATATAAAGATATTAATCTTAATACATTATTTAATATAAATAAACTTAGTCGATTAAATGTGATATGTGTTAATATATACAAATGATATAGGTTCGCGAACCCGAGGTCAACCCTGCATTGTTCAGTTGTTCAATATAGTAAAATGTATTTTTACTACAAAATACATTAGGTGAGTTTCATTATTCCCTTTTTATATACATTTTGGGCTGAGAATACATGCAAATGCTTTATTAACTGTTTTACAAAATTTATATGCGTGAGTTTCATTTGCCCTTTTTACTCATTACATTTTTGGGCTGAGAATACATGCAAATGCTTTATTAACTGTTTTACAATATTTATATGCGTGAGTTTCATTTGCCTTTTTACCCTTTATATTTTTGAGCTGAGAATACATGCGCAATTTTTATAAATGTTTTACGAAATAAACACAAGTAATCGAAACTACATTATATGGTTGAATTATCGAAATCGAATATGCCCCTTTTTATTAAGTCTGGTAATCTAAGAATTAGGGAACATACACCCTAATTGACGCGAATCCTAAAGATAGATCTATCGGGCCCAACAAGCCCCATCCAAAGTACCGGATGCTTTAGTACTTCGAAATTTATATCATGTCCGATGGAGGATCCCGGAATGATGGGGATATTCTTATATGTATATTGTGAATGTCGGTTACCAGGTGTTCAATCCATATGAATGATTTTTTGTCTCCATGTGTGGGACGTATATTTATGAGAACTGGAAATGAAAATCTTGTGGTGTATCAAAATGATGAATTTTATTGTTTTATGATAAACCTATGAACTCACCAACCTTTTGGTTGACACTTTAAAGCATGTTTATTCTCAGGTATGAAAGAAATCTTCCGCTGTGCATTTGCTCATATTACATGGAGTTGTTCATGGCATATAGAGGTCAGAACCTCGCAATGGGACCAACTGTTGAAGACTTCGTCCAGATGGATTAGGACGGGGCATTTCAGCATAACCTGGTAATTCTTAGTCCAATGATGTAAAATTTGCTACTACGCCTAGCCAATTAACCCAAGAACATGTTTGATATATAAGACGCATAATCCGTTATCACGTTTGAATCTCTTGTGAAATCAATGTTATTGTGCTCACGACGTTGATGAACCTGCTTTACTCTGTGCAGTATCGAGATTCGAGGCAGTGTATCCAGTTTTAACCGATTGCTTTCATCACGTTCATCCAATTTGTCAATGCCTTCTACTCCTACAATAGCACTTTGTGTTTCTTTTTATGTTTTCATCGGTCAATTTAAAAGATTCCATATCCTTAGGAAGCTCGCGAGTTATTAATGACACTTTGTAAACGGGTAAACGGTTAAGGTTTTGTCTACCACTTATGGAGGGCGAGTATTTTTACTCAATTGTACGCAGTTTAACCACGTTAGCTTGTGACTATTGCTGACCATTTCCCTAATGTTATGTAAATATATCTTTAGAAAAATGAATTGCTGATGGGGTATAAGAGATGATAGTACAAATTATATGTTATGTAAATATATCTTTAGAAAAATGAATTGTGTTATATTATTTTATTATATTATATATTGTGATTGTGATATATTAGATTATCCAAGGTTTTCTTGGTTGCACTTCTGTCAAAATGTCTGCATTTTTCGGTGCACAGTTGTTATTGATCGGCGATTGCACTTGTTAAAAGGACTACCTGTAGAGGCGTGCGTATAGCAACAGTTGGTTTTATTAGCGTAGCTAACCACAAATCTTTTAAACTTGGCGTTTTATCTTTTAACATTGGTGTTTTTTGTGTATGTTCAAAAGTTAGTACTTGTATTAAATTATGGTAAAATTGTGACCAACAGGTGGTGGAAATTATGTCTGGGTGTTGAAAATGATGATTTTGTGATGAAAGTGTGGTTGGAAATGGTGATAAGTTGGCATAAATTATATATGTATGTAATGTATGTATTGAATATGGTGATACATTATGGTATAATCTACATGCTTTCAAATATGTTACACGCTGGCAATTATAACAACAAAATTCAATACTACATGCGTTTGTATGGGCATGTGAGATGTAGACAATCCTTCTCCTTTCTCCACCAAGAGTGATACACTCCAAGAAGTAGAGAAAGTCCTCCCTCTCCCTATTCGACGGATAAGGAGATTGCTTCCGAATGGACCTGCGGCCAACAAGTAGGAAATTTTTTTTAAAAAAATAAAACATGAGTCACTATGAAAATGGTAGGATCAAATTTCCATGGGTTTGAAATTCTGCACATTCAATTTAGACTCTAATTGATAAGCAAGTCGTCAATAAATTGAAGCTTGCTATTGACTCAATTAATAGGAGCCAAGAAAACAATCAACGTGTAATCCGTTGTAGTCTAGTTGATTAGGATACTCGGCTCTCACCCGAGAGACCCGGGTTCAAGTCCCGGCAACGGAATTTTTAAATAAATTTAATTTTTTTCAGGGTGATTGACTACAGGAAATTCTGAACTTCTAGCCAATGATAGTTGACATTCAATGATAAAAAAGTTTATTATATTGTAGGGTTCTTCGTTGACATTTTTATTGAATGATTTCATCATGTGTCTCTTCAACCGAGCCATATATAATCTCGTTGCCTTTTACAAAGCTCATTAACAGGCACAAAAATCCTAAGCGTAAGTACAAATGGTGATTCGAGAACATGAACTTATTCCAACACATACCACATTGCAAAATAAACACAACGCAAATCATTATTACGTGTTGAAGTGACCAATTAAAAGTGTTGCAAACTTTGACTCCACCAAAGACAACTTTGTCAACAATCTTGGATGACTAGTCTTCAGCAAGGGGTTGCAAAAGACGCAAGACAAGGTCGAGACAGTCGAGACCTTAGAGCATCACAACGGTCAAGACGGGGTCGAGACGGATGTTGAGAAATATTGACTTTTTGTATATATTTTAAACATCAAACATGAGTATTAAAATTAAAGGCTAAAATTAAAAGTGTTGCAAATTTTGACTCCACCAAAGACAACTTTGTCAACAATCTTGGATGACTAGTCTTCAGGAAGGGGTTGTAAAAGACGCAAGACGGGGTCGAGACAGTCGAGACCTTAGAGCATCGCAACGGTCAAGACGGGGTCGAGACGGATGTTGACAAATGTTGACTTTTTGTATATATTTCAAACATCAAACATGAGTATTAAAATTAAAGGCTAATATCTATGTTTAATTTAAAATATTTGCCTTTAATTTGAAGTTATGTTTATGTTTAAAATATATATTACAAGTCAACGTTGATCAAAATCCGCCTCGACCCCTTCTCGGCCGTTGTTGACAATTTCTAGCGTTGTTGACCGTTTTTAATCGTTGACCGTCTTTGTACCCGTTTTTAGATCCGTTGCAACTGTAAATAAGTAAATCCGTTGCGATGGCCATCTCGGCTGTTTTTACTCCAACTCTCCAAAACTGTGCAACACATGACAAGAATGCAAAACATTAGCAAGGATTAACTGCGTTCGACAGCCAACTAGGACAGACACTAGGACATTCACATACATCCATTCAGGAGTACATTCTTGAAAATCTTCATAGGCTAGGATGTATTGTTGTTGTTGTGGTTGTTGCTAGGATGTATAAGCTGCAAAAGCCAGCAAACAAAAGGGCAAGGACTTATGTGCAGAAATCCCATCTAGTTTACACAGTCGAAACAAAAAGAGTTTTGTCCGAAGTAGCAAACCTCTATTTATATAATTTGTATGTCAGATAAACTAGCGAACACAATATAATATAAACTTCTTAATAAAACTATGGTTTATGCATCCAAAAGACAATGGTTACTTTGGACCACTTTAGACATTTCAAATATAAAACACATCCCCATTCTACCCATTTATAAGGTAATGTGTCGAAAGTCGAAACACCAGACCTCTGGATCCTACTTTTGCTCAAGAACCAACAGGCAGTCGAGCACCCGAATCTTGGACGCCTACAGTCTTCAAGTACAGGCATATACAACAAATAATAGATACTAACGTTGAAGCACATACAAGTGCCCACGTTTGTTTTGGATTCGTCTTGCTTCACAATCCTATTCGAGCTGCACCACATTTATTACGATCAAGGATTCTATAGTCTTTAGAAGTTAAGTAATATACTAAGATGAATAATAGAAACCCAGATGGCCATATATATGTCAAATTTCAAAATCATGTAGTGTCTCTTCCTTCAATCTGCCTTCACACAACTGTCTATTTACCAACTTTGGGTTCTAGCAACTAACATTAAAAATATATCCAAACATTAAAAACCACATAAAGAAAGATAAGGTTTAAATATAGCTAATCATATTCAGTCAAATTAAAAGCTTAATTTCTGCATTTAAACACTGAGACAAGGTCGTAAAAGTCACAAAAGGCAAGGTCGTAAAAGTCACTAGTTGAGTACTAGTCAGCCGAGACGTTGTAAGAACTAGTTGGTCAAGTCGGGTACTACCGTACAAGTCAGAGACCAACTTTGACTTCGAAATTTTTGACCGACCCAGTTGATTTTCACGGAATAAATCCCACTTATGACCAATGCACCAGTTGACTGGTGTTGACCGGCTGGGAATTGAATATCTGGATATACTAATCATCGATATGATTTGTAACTAACATTATTAAATCAAAAACAGAAAGGAAGTTTAAACAAAGGAATCAAACTCCTAAAAGAAAGCAAGTTTAAATGTATTAACTAATACAACCAAAAAATATTATATTAGCTAGAGTTATAGTCCTAGCAGAACTTCTTCTTTCCCCTTGTCTTGTCCTAGTTCCACGTCTATTCCTCTTCCGATTAATCCGTTGTAGAACTGTCTTCATCCTATTGCCTGCGAGTACAAAACACGAATATTATAAAACACTCAAATGAACGAATTAGGGTTTCAAAGGAAAATGGGATCGATATAAAAATGGAATACCGATTATATAAAAAGGAAAGGGATTAGAATTTCTATACAATCCACATTCCATTGTCATATTGTCATGTTGATCCCCATTTTCCTCGCAATAGGACGAGGACAGTTCTACAACGGATGAATCAAATGAATCGGAAGAGGAATAGACGACGAGGAGAAAAAAGAAGTCCAGCTAGGACTTGACTATTATTTGATATATAAAAAAAAGGAGACATTACAAACCTGGTCACTAGCGAGTGAATGAGATATTTGAACATACTTAAGAGGACATGAACATGCCCATCATAATGCCAAATATCTTGTTCTTGATATCAACATACAATATACACAAAAGATACAAACTAGTCAGTGAGGTTAATTATAACATGTTTATGCGACTACAGACTTCATGGTGAAATATTTATTATTCAACTATGGATGGGGTATCCCTCCCTACCCAAAATAATATGCACACACAAGTTCTAAACCTGTATATTACTAATGGGTATACTTTAAGTGATATACAACTATGGGCGGGCGGTTTTCCCTTATTCGTAGAGAAGGTATAAAACTCTTATTTACAGATTTTTTATGTGCAAAATTTTTCAATGCATATCTTCATTTAAGCAAGGTTTTACTATAGCCAAGAAAAATATAGATACCAAAATCTTTTTATAAAGGTATATATTAATTTGCATAAAAGTTTTGGGCAAAAAACATTTCCGGATTAACCTCAACCACACATTTTGACCCGTTATCCAATCCGCCTATTTCGCCACCATAGGGATAACAAAAGTAGGGAGTCAGATATCACCTATTTCAGTTGACAAGTTTTTTCCTTTCTTCATCAATGAGACCATAACAAAAGTAGGGAGACAGATAAATGAGATAGTGGAGGGGTAGTTCTCACTTCTTGGATGTAATTCCTATAACTGAAATAAAATCTTAAATCATAAACATGTTAGGGTCAGAGCATTGTGAAAATCCTGTTACATATTAAAGTGTACAGAAGAGAAAATGTGTGTGAAAGTTCATGCTCAAGACAGACCTCAGAGTCGACCATTTACCCAATTTGCAGCCCCAACTGGCAGCCCCATCATCGAAACATCTTGTGCTTGATATCCACAGACAATAAATACAAACAAATCGGTGAGTTTACTTATATAACATGTTTATGCGAGAACTACAGAATCCATGGTGAAAGCACCTAGATTATTTTGATCACCTGAGGGTGAGGTATCCCCTACTACCAAAAGAATAAACATAAAAAACTTCTAGACCTACGTATTAGCTAGAGTAATTTTGACAAAAAATAACTTAGGTTTAACACAACCACACATTTTAATATTGACCCATTACCTACTACACCTATTTTTCCACCTCTAGGTAGAGTGGTAGACAAATAGCTAACACATATAGATAACTAAAGTAGATAACCAAAGTAGGGAAACGAATTATACCATATTATATAGATAAGTTTTTTCCTTGGTATCAAATTGAAAGAGACAATATGTAAGCAGCACAAGTATGACTGGAACAGCAACATCATGACTGCCATAAAAAGAATCAGCTTCAAACCAAGCAATTGCTACCCATCATCAAGTGCTGTGAAAGAGAACATGTTGGAATATATCTGACTAACGAAATAATCAGCGAGTTTAATAATATAATGAGAATGAGACTGACTACATACATATCCCTACAAAATAATCTAGGATTGTGGCCAATATTCATATCACTACAAAATTAATAATGAGAGTGAAACAAACAATCAATCTAGGATTGTAAAAGATTTATGTAGATATGCTACAATGCAAAAAGATGAACAAAATATGTACCTATCACGCTGATTGGTCATCCAATTAATTCTTACGTATATATAATATATATATATATATATATATATATATATATATATATATATATATATATAGAAGGAGATGTTTCAATTTATGAATTCGATATGTAAGATTGTAAGAATTTGATCTTTGTATTGATTGAAAGATTGATACAGATTGTATTGAATTCTTAGAACATATAAGTGTTCTTTTATACTATAACACTTATAACAGCTAATTCTACTTAAGGTTAGGCTCCATTACACTTTTTGGAACCACCTTTACAATTATGGAAATAGCTGTTGTGGAGTAACCGTTGAGTCTTCTGTTACTGTTGTCTTGTGACTTTGCTAAATATGGAAATGATGAAGGTTAACCCTTCTGATCCAAGTCAATCTTTACCCAAACAGGAAGTATGTTTTGTGATTCTGTATTCTAACACTCCACCTCAAGTTGAATAGTGGAATTTCCAATGTTCAACTTGTCGAGAACTTCACTGAAGAGTCTTCCATTGACAGTTTTGGTGAGGATGTCAGCTAACTGATCTTCAGATCTAATTGAAGGTAGAGAAATGATTTCACCATCTAGCTTCTCTCTGATAAAGTGTCGATCGATTTCAATATGTTTTGTTCGGTCATGTTGAACGGGGTTTTCTGAAATAGCGATTACTGCTTCATTGTCGCACAGGATTTGAATAGCTTCTTGCGGTGGAAAACCAATCTCCGTTAGTAGCTTCTTGATCCATAAGGCCTCGACTACTCCTTTGGCTATTCCTCTGAATTTTGATTCGGCACTTGAAAGGGAGACAACCTTTTGTTTCTTACTTTTCCATGCAACTAAATTACCCCCAACAAGTGTGAAGAATCCGGATGTAGATTTTCTATCCCCTTTTTCTCCGGCCCAGCTTGCATCTGTATATATTTGGGTTTTTAGATGTCCATGTCTCTTAAAAATAACTCCATGATCTGCTGTTTTCTTCAAGTATCTGGTGATTCTCATTACAGCTTCCATATGATGAACCTGTGGTTGATGCATGAATTGACTCACAACTCCAACTGCATGTGCTATATCAGGTCATGTGTGAGCAAGATAGATGAGTTTTTCCACCATCCTTTGGTATTGCCCTTTATCAACAAGATCAGCATCATCTTCCATATATAGCTTCTGGTTTGGAATCATTGGAGTATCAGCTGGTTTGCAATCAATCATACCTGTTTCTGCAAGGAAATCAAGAACATACTTCTTTTGACAGATAAATATCCCATATTGGGATCGTAATACCTCAATCCCCAAAAAGATTTCAAATTCTTTAAATAAGTTCATTTTTAAGTTCGAAATTTCCTTTTTATCATTTCCTGTTATTATCATATCATCAACATAAATGATTAAGCATGTAATTAAATTTTCTTTTCGTTTAATAAAGAGAGTGTGATTAGGATGCTTTGTTTGAAATCATTTTGTTTCATAAATAAAGTAAATTTCCCAAATCAAGCCCGTGGGGATTGTTTTAATCCATATAAAGATTTTGAAATGTTCCGTTCATATCGATTATAAACGTTTCATATTAATTGGTTTCGTTGCGAGGTTTTGACCTCTATATGAGACGTTTTTCAAAGACTGCATTCGATTTTTAAAACAACCATAACCTTTACTTTATCGATAAAGGTTTGAAAGACATAGCGTAGATTACCAAATAATGGTAATCTAAAGTACAACGTTTACATACGACCATTACATAATGGGTTACGATAATATATTACAACAATTTATTTTTCGAATACAGTTTTTCTTTAAACATTATCATACAAGCATGCTGACTCCAAATCTTGTCCTTAATTTAGCATGCAACAACGGAAGCTCTTAATAATCACCTGAGAATAAACATGCTTAAAACGTCAACAAAAATGTTGGTGAGTTATAGGTTTAGCCTATATGTATATCAATTTGTAATAATAGACCACAAGATTTCACTTTTCATAAACATCCATCTCATATCAGGCATTTCGCAAACTGCATAGAGATAAAAATCATTCATATGGTGAACACCTGGTAACCGACATTAACAAAATACATATAGAATATCCCCATCATTCCGGGACACCCATCGGACATGATAAACTCGAAGTACTAAAGCATTCCAAATTCCAGAATGGGGGTCGTTAGTTCTCGTAGATCTACCTTTAGGATTCGCGTCAATTAGGGGCCAGTTCCCTAATTCTTAGGCTACCAAGCTAAAAGGGGCATATTCGATTTCGATCATTCAACCATAAAATGTAGTTTCACGTACTTGTGTCTATTTTGTAAAACATTTATAAAACTGCATGTTTTCTCATCCCAAAAATATTATATTTTAAAAGTGGGACTATAACTCACTTTCACAGATTTTTACTTCGTCGGAATTTAAGACTTGGCCACAGATCGATTCACGAACCTATAAAAAATATATACATATATATCAAAGTATGATCGAAATATATTCACAACATTTTTTATTACGTTTTAATGATTTAAGTTTATTAAATTAGCGGTCCAACGTTAGTAATCTACAACTAGTTGTCCATAGTTAGATGTGCAGAAATAAATCAATATATATTATCTCGAATCAATCCACGACCCAGTGTCTACAAGTCTCAGACTCGATCACAACTCAAAGTATATATATTATTTTGGAATCAACCTCAACCCTGTATAGCTAACTCAAGAATTACTACATATAGAGTGTCTATGGTTGTTCCAAATAATATATATAGATGGGTCGATATGATATGTCAAAATATTGTATACGTGTCTATGGTCTATCAAGGTTACATAATATGTTAGAGTACATGTATAATACAATATAAGTTAGTTAAGTTATGGTTAGAATAGATTTGTTACAAATTTCACGTAGCTACAACAAGCAAAAATATCCAATTTTGTTTTACCCATAACCTCTTCGTTTTAAATCCATTTGAGTGATTCAAATTGCTATGGTTTCATAATGAACTGAAATTCATGAAACTAAACAGAAAAGTATAAGTTTATAGTCAGAATTACAGGTTACAGGTCATTTTTGTAAGAGGTAGTCATTTCAGTCGAAAGAACGACGTCTTGATGACCATTTTGAAAAACATAATTCCACTTTGAGTTTAACCATGATTTTTGGATATAGTTTCATGTTCATAAGAAAATCATTTTCCCAGAAGGACAACTTTTAAATCAAAGTTTATCATAGTTTTTAATTATCTAACCCAAAACAGCCCCCGGTTTTACTACGACGGCGTATGTCCGGTTTTACGGTGTTCTTCGTGTTTTCAGGTTTTAAATCATTAAGTTAGCATATCATATAGATATAGAACATGTGTTTAGTTGATTTTAAAAGTCAAGTTAGAAGGATTAACTTTTTTTGCGAACAAGTTTAGAATTAACTAAACTATGTTCTAGTTATTACAAGTTTAAATCTTCGAATAAGATAGTTATATATATATGAATCGAATGATGTTATGAACATCATTACTACCTCGAGTTTAGTAGGTAAACCTATTGGAAGTGACAAGAAATGATTTAGCTTCAAAGGATCTTGAATGGCTTGAAAGTTCTTGAAGTAGAATCATGACACGAAAACAAATTCAAGTAAGATTCCTACTCGAATTAAGATTGTTATAGTTATAGAAATTGAATCAAAGTTGGAATATGAGTATTACCTTGAATTAGAATGATAACCTACTGTAAATAACAGAAGTTTCTTAATCTTAGATGATTACTTAGAATGGATTAGAAAGCTTGAAAGTAGACTTGCAAACTTGAAAGTGTTCTTGAAGTTTACTTGAGTAGTTGCTTTGAAAGTTGATCTAGGTTAGGATTTATGAACTAGATTGAGCTAGATTTTGTTGAAAATGATGAAGAACACTTAGAACACCAAGAGATAACTTGAGAGAGATAAGTTTGATGCATGAAAGTTGAAAAATGAAAGTGTTATGGTTGGTGAAGAAAAACGTGATCCTACCCTTGAATATAAGGTTCCATTAGATTGTATTTTTGTTAGATATTTCATGCTAGTTGCCAAATGATGGTTCCCACATGTTTAGGTGACTCATTAAGGCTGCTAAGAGCTGATCATTGAAGTATATATACCAATAGTATATATATTTAGAAGTTGTGTATTGTACGAGTACGAATACGGATTGAATACGAGTAAATATTTTACTGTAGCGGATAGCATTTTTTACTGTAGCGAATAGTATTTTACTGTAGCGAATAGTAGTTCACTGTAGCAAAGCGAAAATTTACTGTAGTAAATAGTTTTTTACTGTAGCAAATAGTATTTTACTGTAGCAAATAGTGTTTTACTGTAACAAATAGTGTTTTACTGTAGCAAATAGTATTTTAGTTGTACATCTTTGATTTAATTATATTTCTTTTATATATATATATATATATATATATATATATATAAAATAAAAACTTACATCATAAAAAAATAAAACGATTATATAATTATCACAAGTTATGACGTTCGTGAATCATCAGACAAACGGGGTGGTCAATTGTCTACATAAACTCATTTCAATTAATCAAGTCTTAACAGGTTTGATTGCTTAACATGTTGGAAACATTTAATCATGCAAATATAGTTTTCATTTAATATATAATCATGGAAAATTTAAGGTCACTACAGATTTCTTAAGTCGACAAGCTTCCCCATTTTTGAAGTTTCTGGAGAATCTTGGTGGAGCATCCATATAAACTTCTTCTTTTAATTCACCATGTAGAAAGGTATTCTTCACATCAAATTGGTGAAGTGGTCATTCTTCATTTGCAGCAATGGAGAAAAGAACTCCGACGGTATCAATCTTCGTAATTGGAGAGAAAGTATCAGAATAATCTAATCCATATGTTTGAGTATATCCCTTGGCAACTAGCCAGGCTTTGTATCTTTCAATGGTACCATCTGGTTTGTATTTTATTGTAAACACCCATCGATTCCCTACTGGTTTTTTTCCTTGAGGAATGATACATTTTTCTCACGTATCACTTTTCTTGAGTGCTTTCATTTCTTCTTCCATGGCCTTTCTCCATTTGTCAGATTTCATTGCTTGATCAACTGTGGCTGGAATTTCTTCAGAGTATAAAGCATAATTGAATTTCTGTGCTTCACTTGATAGGTTCCTATGTGCAATATTCGCAACTGGGTATCTTGATCTTTGAGCTTCTTTTTCTAGAGAGTATCTCTTTGGTGGTACTCCTCTGTTGGCTCTTTGTGGTAGAACATATCTTTCTGTGGTTTCAGCGGAAGTGGAATTGTTGTCAAGTGGTATATCGTGAGTTTGACTATTTTGTTCCTCTTGAACTTCATTACTTGAGGAGATTTCATTTGGTTCAATGTTAGGTGATTCGGGACTAGGGTTTGGTGATTCGGGATCAGGATTTGATGATTCGAGATCAGGATCTGATGTTGGATTTGGTGACTCGGGATCAGGATTTGATGTCGGTGTTTGAATGTTACCAGGTTTAGGTATCCATGTTATCCAACTGAGAGTGTCGTTGTCCTCTTTCTCCCCCTCACTCGTGAGTTGGGTATCGTAAAAATATTCGGTTTCGACAAAGTCACAGTTCATTGTTGTAAAGACATGACGTCTTTTTAGACTATAGCACCGATATCCTTTTTGGTTTATTCCATAGCCAACCATGACACATTTTTCTGTACAAGGATCAAGTTTGGTACGTTCATGTTTTGGAATGTGGACAAAAACCGAGCACCCAAATATTCGAGGTTCAATGCTAAATGAAGTCGGAAGGGTATGAAATTGAGAAAGAGTATCTTTCGGGGTTCTTGTGCCCAAAACTTTAGTAGGTAGTCGATTAATAAGGTAGGTAGCGGAAGCAAGAGCTTCAGGCCAAAAACTTTTCGGAACTTTTGATTCAAATAATAAAGCTCTTGTCATTTCTAAGAGCAGTTGATTCTTCCGCTCAGCTACTCCGTTTTGTTCGGGAGTATGAGCACAAGATGTTTGGTGAATAATCCCTTTGTCTTCACAAAATTGTTTCATTGAAGTATTGACAAACTCACCCCCATTATCGGATCTTAAAATTTGTATACTTTTGTTAAATTGAGTTTGTACCATTTTGTAAAAATGAGAATATGTTTCAAATACTTCTGACTTGTGAGTTAGAAAATAAATCCAAGTAATGCGTGAATGGTCATCAATAAATAAGACAAAGTACCAGAAATTTCTCCCCCCAACAACCGGTGCAGGACCCCACACATCAGAATGAACTAAAGCAAAAGGTACTTCTTTTCTAGTATTACTAGGTTTAAACGTATTCCGGTGGCTTTTAGCCAAAATACAAGTTTCACAATTTAAGTTTACATTAGACGAAAAAAGACTAGGAAATAAAGCGTGTAGATATCCTACTGATGGGTGACCCAACCTCCTATGTGTAGTGACCCGAACTTTTCCATATATATATATATATATATATATATATATATATATATATATATATATATATATATATATATATATATATATATATATATATATATATATATATATATATATATATATATATAATGAAATTGATATTTACATGATTAAATGTTTTCAACATGTTAAGCAATCAAACTTGTTAAGACTTGATTATTTGAAATGAGTTTCATGTAGACAATTGACCACCCGAGTTGACTGGCGATTCACGAACGTTAAAACTTGTAAAAAGGACATGATGATATATATATGGACATTGATAATGCTAAAAACGAACATATATTTCATAGTATTATCCCTCAAGAAAGACAAGCTTTTAGTTGCAATTGTTCTATTTACAAGTGATATTCGTTTAAATAATAAAAGGTGAAGACAAAAGACAGATTCGACGATTTGAAGACGCAAATGACCAAAAAGCTCAAAAGTACAAAATATAATCCAAGTGGTTCAATTTATTGATAAGAAACGTCTAAAAGTTACAAGAGTACGAGCCGCAAAACGCAAAGTACAAGATATTAAATTGTACGCAAGGACGTTCGAAAATCCGGAACCGAGACATGAACCAACTATCAACGCGCGACGCAACGGAGCTAAAATTACAATTCAACGATGCACAAGAATATAATATAATATATAATTAATTATATAAAATTATATATATTATATTATATATTAAATAAATACGCGCAGCCCACGTTTTGGAATCATTTGTGACAAGGAAAAGGTGGCCATGCGATCGCATTGCCAGGAAGGCTTAAAGTCATGCGATTGCATGAGAGCCTGTAGCAGGCCAAGTCCTATAAATTGCAACGTTTTCTGCCGAATTATATACACAATATTCAATCTCTCTCACTCTCTACGATATATTTATATTTATATTTATATTTTATAATTTTAATTTTAATTTAAGCTTAATAATAATAAGGTAATAGTGGCGAATGTTTTAAGTTTGTAAGTCGAAATTCTGTCCGTGTAACACTAAGCGATTAATACTCATTGTAAGTTATGTTCAACCTTTTTAAATTAATGTCTCGTAGCTAAGTTATTATTATGCTTATTTAAATCGAAGTAATCATGATGTTGGGCTAAATATTAAAGACAGGGTAATTGGGCTTTATACCATAATTGGGGTTTGGAAAAAAGACCGACACTTGTGGAAATTGGACTATGGACTATTAATGGGCTTTATATTTATTTAACTGAATGATAGTTCGTTAATTTAATATAGAGATTTACAATTTGACGTATCTATAAATAACCACATACACTCAATCGGACACGATGGGCGGGATATTTATAAATACTAATAATCGTTCATTTTACCGGACACGGGAATGGATTAATAGTCAATGGACTCATTAAAACAGGGGTGGATTACATACAAGGACACTTGGTGTAATTGATAATAAAGTATTAAAACCTTGGATTGCACACAGTCGATAACCTGGTGTAATCATTAACAATGTATTAAAACCTTATTACAGTTTATGTCCCCAATTAGTTGGAATATTTGACTTCGGATTATAAGGATAATTTGACGAGGACACTCGCACTTTATATTTATGACTGATGGACTGTTATGGACAAAAACCAGATGGAAATATCGAATAATCCAGGACAAAGGACAATTAACCCATGAAAATAAATTAAAATCAACACGTCGAACATCATAATTACGGAAGTTTAAATAAGCATAATTCCTTTATTTTATATCTTATCACACTTTTAATTATCGTACTTTTAAATTATCGCAATTTTATTTATCGTCATTTTATTTATCGCACTTTTAATTATCGCAATTTTATTTAACGTCATTTACTTTACGCTTTAAATTAAGTTGTATATATATTTAATATTTTACATTAGGTTTTAATTGTGACTTAAGACATAAAATCGACAAACCGGTCACTAAACGGTAAAAACCCCCTTTTTATAATAATAATACTACTACTTATATATATATATATATATATATATATATATATATATATATACAAATATAGTTTTAAAAATATAGCGTTAAACTTAGCTAGCTCCCTGCGGAACGAACCGGACTTACTAAAAACTACACTACTGTACGATTAGGTACACTGCCTATAAGTGTTGTAGCAAGGTTTAGGTATATCCACTCTATAAATAAATAAATAACTTGTGTAAAATTGTATAGTATTTAATAGTATTTCGCAATAAAAATATAACTATTTCGTATACACCTCGCATAACATCAAGTATTTTTGGCGCCGGAGCCGGGGATATTCAACAACGCCATAGAACGCTATTATAAAAAAAAATATTTTAGTTTTTTACGCTATTTTTGTAAAAATATATATTTACATAAGTTTTAAATATAAAAATACAAAAATATAAATAAAAAAAATTAAGCTATTTTTGTAAAAATATAATTATATATAAGTTACAAAAATATAAAAACATAAAAAAAAAAATATCTCTATATTTTTAAAATTAAATTTGTTTTTTAGAGTTATAAAAACTAATAAGTAATTTATTTTTTTAGTTTTAGCTAAATTATATTACATTTTCTATAAAAATTAAAACAGAAAAAAATAAAATAAATAAATAAACGATTGAACCTGAAAAATTTTGGCCTGCAACCTTTTTGAATCTGCACCCCATGCGACCGCATGGCCCAGAAGCCCAGAACTCATGCGATCGCATGAGTGTATCTGACAGGCCAAACCTAGTACGCCATAATTACGGTTTAGGTTTTTAATTAATTATTATTATTACTACTTAACCTAATTAGGGTTTAATTTAATATAATTAGTTTCAGTTTATTTAATTTTGTATTTTAAGTTTTAATTAGTTTTATTAATATATAAAATTACCACTTTTATAAAATAATAATATAAAAATAATAATTTGGTAAAATTGTATTTTTATCAACTTTGTTTATTTTTGTATTTTGTATTTTTATTTATAATCATTTAATTCGTAATTTATATTTATCATTCGTAATTAGTTTAAATTTAGTTTTTGCCGTAGTTAATTTCTATTTCTAGATTTTTAGGCATTGCCGTAAAATCCCTTAAGTACTTTTTCTTTAGATTAAGATTTAGACGCTTTAGAATTCTACGACGTTGCTTATCGCTTTAATATTTAATAAATTTTAGTGCCTAATTAAGTTATTGCCGTTTTGGATATAGAATTCCTTTTAAGCTTTAATTCCTTTAGACGCAATTTTTAATATTTAGTATTTAATACCTTTTAAGTTTCGACGCGCTAATTTCTTTTTCAACCTTTATTTTTCGACCTTTTATTTATTTATTTTTTCGACGTTTTTCGACGTTTTTCGACGCACTCTTTTTCTTTCTTATTTCTCGACGCTCTAGTTTTTAGGACATAGAATTTTCTTTATTTTCTTTAAAACTTCGACGAAAAATTATTTTAAGCGGTTAAATTGATAGACATCCAAAATTTTCTGGTTCATAGTAATAGTTGGATTTGTTAACTCGATCAAGACATCTAGCTAATATTGTCGCCGTTGATTTTTATTTAGAATCGTCATCTAGTCAACCAAGTACTCCAATTCAAATTTTCGATAATCCATTTTATGAACCCGACCTCACAATTGAGAATCCGGAGGATATTCGGGGACAATTCAGAGATCCTGAACCACTAATCATTCCTCCTGAACCACAAATCACTCATCCAGAGATTGTCGAGGAAGAAACCATTAAGTCAGAATCCTCTAGTGATTCAGATTCAACAAATTCAATCATGGAAAATCTGGAGCCTCTAAGTATGGAAGATCGAATGAGGGCTAAACGCACTGGCCAAGGTCATGCAATTACTCAACCAGATATTAATGCGCCAGATTATGAAATCAAAGGACAAATCCTACACATGGTAACTAATCAATGCCAATTTAGTGGTGCACCGAAGGAAGATCCAAATGAACATCTTCGAACCTTTAATAGGATCTGTACTCTATTTAAAATCCGAGAATTTGAGGATGAACAGATCTATCTCATGTTATTTCCCTGGACTTTAAAGGGAGAAGCCAAAGATTGGTTAGAATCGTTACCTGAAGGGGCGATTGATACATGGGATGTCTTAGTTGAAAATTTTCTTAAACAATTCTTTCCAGCATCTAAAGCTGTGAGACTTCAAGGAGAAATTATTACGTTCACACAAAAGCCAAATGAAACTCTATATGAGGCGTGAACAAGATTTGGAAAGTTGTTAAGAGGATGTCCGCAACATGGTTTAGACACTTATCAAATAGTACAAATATTCTACCAAGGATGCGACATTACTACACGCAAAGACATCGACATAGCAGCTGGTGGTTCCATTATGAAGAAAACCGCAACTGAAGTGTAATGACCCGGAATTTTCCTACCAAATTATACTTATGAGATTAATATTTACATAAATTAAACCATACCAACATGATAAGCAATCCAAATTGTTGAGACTTGTGTTTTGAAAAAAGTTTTACACAACGTTTGACCGTCCAATATGACCGATGATATCACAAACTATATAACATATGATAATTATACGTTTGTGTATATATATGTATTTATATATATTTAACATGATCTAAGGATGGTTTAACATCTCATTATGTACTAATGACAATGAGTTATAAGTATATTTTGAAACTACTAACTTAAGTTTTCAAAACGATAACTATACGTAACATTCTTTGATATATATACTTATAATCTGTAATGCTTATACATGTATCGTATATATAATGTATTTAATCACTTTTTAAGGACTTAAATACATAAAACAATATAAGTATATTCACAAAAGATAGCTATATTTGAATTCTCGTTCCATTTCATCAAGATTTCTATACGTATATCTAGGGTATATGTACCCGTATCATACCCAGCTTCTATACGTATTTACTATTGGTATATACACATCAAATCAACATCCTAATCAACATTATTACTGCCCTAGATATGAGGTAACTAGGATTTGTCAAGTAGTATGAATTATTAGTAAGAAAACAAAATTAGGAATCCTTTTCTTTCTTTATAAACTAAAAACGTTTTTATAAATGAACACCATTTCTTCACTCCATTTTCTCATACCTACACCCTCATTTCTCTCTCAAAATACTCTTAACTTCATACTTGATCATCTCCAAGCATTTTCCCCATCATTTAGCTTCAATTATAAGCCTTAAACACCATAAGAAAACTCTTTCAAGAACATATCAAAATAACCACCTATTTGAAGAAGTTTACTTCCAACCTTTTGATCTAACTCCACCACTCTTTGATTCCAAGATTATTTCTTATATTTTGCAGTAACTTTGTCCAAGTAACTTGAGGTAGTAACCTTATTCATAATCTAATTCAATTCATATTCATATAGCTATCTTATTTTGTGGTATAAAATTTTAACAACAAGAACATAGTTTGAATGATTTCAAACTTGTTCGCAAACTAAATAGATCCTTCTAACTTTACTTTTAAAACACTTCAAGACCTGTAATATATCATAATGATATGCTAACCTAACAAGATATAACTTGGTTTTACAAAGAACATCTTAAAAACTGAATCTACATCATCGGAGTGCAACCGGGGGCTGTTTTGGGTTGGATAATTAGAAACCATCTTGAACTTTGAATTGGAAGTTCATGTTCTGGAAAAATGATATTTCTTATGAATATGTTAACACATAAAAATTTCATGGTTTAACTCAAAGTGTAAGTATTTTTAGAAAAATGATCATTAAATGTTGTTTTTATGATGGAAAATGATCACTTTCATAAGTTTCACCAAAGTTTGACCTATAACCTATGATTTCGAATACAAACTAAGGTATTTTCAGTTCATATTCTTAAAATTTGACTCGATCCAAGGAAGTGGCAAGTTGAACTAACAAAAACGGAGTTGTAATGAAGAAACTACGACTAAAACAAGATTGGGTATCCGAAGCTAGTTTAGCTACGAAAATATTTGGAGAAAAAGTAAATTAATCATATCTTTTCTAATTAATATGATATTTTATATATAATTACTTATGATTTGATTTTATATATTTCAGGACCACCCGTAAACAACACGAGAAGATTAATCATAAGACCTCATGATTGTACGCAACACGTCATTTGACAACACGGTACTTTATGTACGTAACACGTCATTTGACAACATGGTACCATGGGTCGAGATTAATTCTGATCAATACGAATACGATGGGGTATTTATTTATTTTATTTAAGTAACTAATTGTGGACCACTAACATCCGACTGCTAACTACGGACTAAGAAAATATTAAAAGTATTAAAAGTATATATATATGTAACGATTACTTAAAAAGAAAATATGTTGATATATTATATATATGGTTAGGTTCGTGATATCTATCAGAGACCAAGTCGAATTAAATACCTTCAAGGCAAAAGTGAGTTTCATTTGCTCCCTTTTTAATTGCTTTTGCAATATATATTTTTGGGCTGAGAATACATGCGCTGCTTTTATAAATGTTTACAAAATAGACACAAGTACTTAAAAATATATTCTACGTTGAGTTGTACCACTGGCATATTTCCCTGTAGCTTGGTAACTACTATTTACATGGGTATTGTAAACGCGAATCCTGTTGATAGATCTATCGGGCCTGACAACCCCAACCGGACTGGACGACCAGTATTCAACGGTTGCACAGTACTTCATTTTGGTGACTACACTTGGTACGGTGTAGTGAGATTTCATAATAAAGGGAATATGCGACGTTGATTAAATGTTAAGTATGGTTACCAAGTGCTCAACCACTTAGAATGCTTTACATACACTTGCGAGTGTATTATGTTTATGATTATGAAATCTTGTGGTCTATTAACATATTGAAATGATTGTTATGATAAACCTATGAACTCACCAACTTTTTGGTTGACACTTTAAAGCATGTTTATTCTCAGGTACGAATTAAGTCTTCCGCTGTGCATTTACTCAATATAAGGACATTACTTGGAGCCGATCATCGCAATGAGACCAAATGTTGATGACTTCATCCAGGTGGATTAGGACGGGTCCTTTCAGTTGGTATCAGAGCGGTGGTCGTAGTGAACCAGGTCTTGCATTAGTGTGTCTAACTAGTAGTTGTTAGGATGCATTAATGAGTCTGGACTTCGACCGTGTCTACATGTCAAAAGTTTTGCTTATCATTTCTAGTCGGAAATCATCTGCTTATCATCCTTAGGAAATTACCTGCTTATCATTCATAAGTCTAGACACGTTTTACTGCATTCACTGCATTGATAGTGTATAGACGAATTCTTATCTTAGCATATCTGTTACTGCGAACTTTGACTGATATCTTTTCAAAGATTCTCCGTAATTTACGGGATTTTGGTATTATATATACATATGTAAATTATGTATTGAAGAGTACCAAATCTAACTCATATAATCTATTCCATACCAAAAATTCATTTTCCCCATTATACAAGATGAATTCCGTATCTAGTTTGAATTCTTCAGATTCCGACAGTTATACCGATATGGATTTCCATTCGGGCTCCGAAATCAGCATCACCGGAATGGATCAACCAATTTCCCATCATCTATTCTGGATGAATTGGGGATGGGTTCGTAATATACTAAATCACTGGAGACAAGAAGAAGGTGATCCATTCCATCCACCAAATTGCCCTCTTGGCGATGAACCTGAAGCACTTACCGGCGAACCTATTCGAAACACCATTTTCTCTCTCATTTCTAGAGTATCTCGTCACAATTATATACTATCCCATATTACAAATCTTGTTCATTCGCTCGCTCCAACCGCCAATCATCCCGGTGTACTAGCAGAAGTTAACGAACTTCGCGCTCGCATGACGGCTTTGGAGAACATGGTGCGAAGGTTGCAAACACCAGCAGCAGCACCAGCAGCATAATCAGCACCACCATCAATAACATCAACAATACCATCATCACCACTAACAAACAACATCTGCATCACAAGTCTCGACATCATAATCTGTCCCACAAACATCAACATCATACGTACCATAGATACCAAGGAGTACCAACAATAATGAACGATGAAGTATTGATCCATAACTTCATTGATATTCTGCGAAGAATATGTGGTTTCAAAAAGTTTTAGAGATTTCTTATTCTAGCTCAAACTGAAAAGCAAATGAGATTAATATCATATTAACTCATTAAATTCATGATTTCATCTGAAGAAAATATATATGTATATATGTTTTCATAAAGATTGTAATTAAAAGTTCTTTTGTACAAAATATTAATGGTAAATTTTTTTTTTTGACGGGTAGGTAATACCCGAGGAATAATTAAATTTCATCTTAATAAGTTACATTGTACATTCGTCGAAGCTGATTCAACAGTCATTTACTATCCTACTTACAACCACCGATATACTTATCCGTTTACCGCAGAATAACCATTTTCATTCAATTTCATATTTGGATTTTGACTTCCCAGAATCCAACAAGTGGCATATGAAGAAAACATATGACAAAATAAAATCTGTTAGAAACAAACAAATTAACTATGAAAAATTTTGTTAAGAATCCACGCTAACTGTTCCAGCTAACTGTTCCTAGCTAACTGATTACATTTTATTTATCGCAGTTTATTTATCACAATTTAATTATCGCACTTTTATTTATCTTCATTTAATTTCTGTAATTATTTTACGCACTTTAAATATCGGGACACGTATACAATGTTTTGACATATCATATCGACGCATCTATATATATTATTTGGAATCACCATAGACACTCTATATGCAGTAATGATCGAGTTCTCTATACAGGGTTGAGGTTGATTCTACAATAATATATATAGTTTGAGTTGTGATCGAGTCTGAGACGTATACGGGTCACGACACGTATTAATTAATTCGTATATTATATATTAAACTATATATGAATTATTGGACTGTTACTGTGGACTATCGACTGTGGACTAATGACATTGGACAATTAAAATGAATTAAAATATTGATTATAACATATGAAACTAAACATTTCTTCAAGATTGCCACTTGATTTCATCTTAAACCTCATTGTATCTCGACGATTACAATCAGCGTTCAAATCTATCATGATTCTTAAAAACACCTCAACCGAGAGGATAAACCAACCACACTTCATCTACGGAAGAAAAGATTGAGGCATATAGTTATGCACCTGAAAAACCCTCAGAAACTGAGTAAACGTTTGACACGTATCTGTTCTAGTTCCTTTGACATTGTTATTACCGAAGATCGTTTTGCAATCCCTTTCCAAAGTAGCTAATTTTGTCACAGCTCCAGCAAGTCAACTCCGACTTTTCATCCGAAACAACTTTATTATAACCGCGATATATATGCGTACTCTTTATTGTTACTGGGGAACCTTTTATATTCCACAATATTACCATCAGCGATTAATCATTCTAAAAACACAATTCTCCTGAAACTACCTCGGTTTGATAACCGATGACCCAGATCAGTTAACTTTGAAAATGCTGACGAAGCAGCATGTTGTAGATGATCTTAATGGCCAAAAGTTTGATGATAAAGAAAGGAGTGTTAGGAACGCTCGATAGAAAATTTAGTACCGAAAAGCGGATTATGCGAAACTATGAAGAAAGCCGTGGATAAATCACAAAGAATAAGTTTGCCTTCAAAGAATCCAAATGATTCTGTGCCCGCTGAAATCGTTAGCAAACATCTTATTTCTCATTCTAAACCTTCACAGACAAATCTTCTTCATCATCCATTGATATTAGAAATTCTTAGATATTCTCGTATGTTCTATTATAAATATCCTCCATATTTCTGGCGATATTTTCACAACTATTCTTATCTGAGATCATTTATCTCTCCGTAATATCTGCAACATAAAAGAAATTGTGTTAGTTTCTAAATTCTGAAACCTTCGAGTTTAAAATATGAATGTTTTGAAGTAGTGTTGAGAACTGAAGCATGGATTAGTATAATATAATGACACTTGATCAATGTCATTATATTACAGTAAGTCATGCTGAGTTTCTAATGAAGCATGATGATTCACAGTACCGTCATCATGTGCCATTTACACGACTCTTACATTCTATCTAATCTCTAAACATATCAAGAGAATATTCTTCTGGATGACTCGGTCTTCTCCAGGGTATTCTGGTAATTTAACAAATCAAAATCGTTCTATTACCATTTTCTTCTTAGAGCATTAGCTATGTTCATTCTGAATTTCATATCTACGAATTCCGGACCATTACTCGCTTGACTCGAAGTCGGGAAGAGAAAACGAAAGCATGAATCTCCGAAAAATAATGAAGAATATAAACTCCGATAATAATCCCGAAATTACAAACCGTGTATATCGATGCAGATAGCAATATAGAGATAGGGAGAATTAGAAACACTATAAACACAAGAGTATAGTAGAAGTAAATAGATTCTTCTGGTGGTAGATGAAAAAGAAGAATGACAGATATAAAAGTTAGGAGTATATCAAGAATCAGGACTGGATGGAGCATATTGATGAATGCTTTAAAGTAAGAATCAAGGGAGAAAGAATAGAAGGTATGAGTCGTGGAAAATAAGGAAACGAAGGGGTGAATTTATAGTGAAATATCCAACAGAGCAATCGAAACAGATTATTGCATATAATCAAAGCAGATCCTGATTTCCTTAATCACCAAAGAACCAAATCTTATTACGTAAGATTCTCTTTAAATCCCTTAAATCCCTTAAATCCCGAAAATCAATCATAACTACGTCATCGGTTAAGACGAATATATTTTACTCATCTCACTCTTTTACGATAGTCTCATTTATATTCTTCGCATAATCGAATCGTTTTATCTACATTACTCATTGATGATAAAACTCCATTATCACCTTATATTTGTCATGAAAACCTTCTTATTGTTATCCATAACAACCTCTATCAAATTTCGAGGACGAAATTTCTTTAACGGGTAGGTACTGTAATGACCCGGAATTTTCTGACCAAATTATACTTATGAGATTAATATTTATATAAATTAAACCATACCAACATGATAAGCAATCCAAATTGTTGAGACTTGTGTTTTTGAAAAGAGTTTTACACAACGTTTGACCGTCCAATATGACCGATAATATCACGAACTATATAACATACGATAATTATACGTTTATGTATATATATGTATTTATATATATTTAACATGATCTAAGGATGGTTTAACATCTCATTGTGTACTGATGTGGTAGCGGAGTGGTATATAATACTATTAAATTTTACAACGAAACACTATTAAATACGATACAATTTTACACAAGATATTTATTTATTTATAGAATGGATATACTTAAACCTTGCTACAACACTTATAGGCAGTGTACCTAATCGTACAGTAGTGTAGTTTTTAGTAAGTCCGGTTCGTTCCACAGGGAATCTTTTTTAAACAAAGCTCAACGCTATATTAGTTTACTTTTATAAAAATACAAATATATATATAAGTAATATTATTATTATAAAGGGGGGGTTTTTACCGTTTAATGACCGGTTTGTCGATTTTAAAACTTTAGTCGCAGTTAAAACCAAATGTAAAATATTAAAAATAAATACAAGACTTAAATTAAAGCATGAAGTAAATAACGATAAATGAAATTGCGAATAATAAAAGTGCGATAAAATAAACTTGCGATAATTAAAAAGTACGATAATTAAAAGTGCGATTAAATACAATAACAATAAAAAATGCGATAATTAGAAGTGCAATTAAATATAAAATAAAGGAAATTAAATATGAAATAAAAGAATTATGCTTATTTAAACTTCCGTAATCATGATGTTTGACGTGTTGATTTTAGTTTTATGCCCATGGGTTAATTGTCCTTTGTCCTGGATTATTTAATATGTCCGTCTGGTTTTTGTCCATAACAGTCCATCAGTCATAAATATAAAGTGCGAGTGTCCTCGTCAAATTATCCTTATACCCGAAGTTAAATATTCCAACTAATTGGGGACTTAAACTGTAACAAGATTTTAATACTTTTTTTAATAATTACACCAGGATGTCGACTGAGTGTAACCCAAGGTTTTAATATTTTGTTATCAATTATACCAAGTGTCCTTTGTACATAATTTCACCCCTGTTTTAATTATTCTAGTGGCTATTAATCCATTCCCGTGTCCGGTTAAATGAACGATTATTCGTACATATAAATACCCCGCCCATCGTGTCCGATTGAGTGTATATGGTAATTTATAGGGACGCCCAATTGTAAATCTTTATATTAACATTAACAAACTATCATTTAGTTAAACAAATATAAAGCCCATTAATAGCTCATAGTCTAATTTCCACAAGTGTCGTTCTTTTGTCCAAACCCCAATTATGGTACAAAGCCCAATTACCCAATTTTAGTAATTAGCCCAACATCATGATTACTTCGTTTTAAATAAGCATAATAATAACTTAGCTACGAGACATTAATATAAAAAGGTTGAACATAACTTACAATGATTAAAAATAGCGTAGCGTTACACGGACAGAATTTCGACTTACACCCTTACAACATTTGCTAACATACCCTTATTATTAGAATTATAATTAAAATTAAAATTAAAATATAAATTATATATATATTTTACGTATATATGAGAGAAGAAGAAAAAGATGATGATTTGCGATCAGAATTCGGTTGCTTTTATAGGAAAAGTCGACTTTTGGGGCTCCGCGACTCGCGGCATTTTTGCCTTCAAACTCCGCGACTCGCGGAGAATGAAATTACAGCTCAGTCCCTTTGGAGTCTTTCTTGCCGACGGTTTTTATTATTTATTATAATATATAAATAATTATAAGAATTATTTAAATATTATATTATATTTATGTGCATAGTTGACTTGTAATTTTTAGTCCGTTGCGTCGAGCGTTGAGAGTTGACTCTGGTCCCGGTTCCGGATTTTCGAACGTCCTTGCGTACAATTTTATATTTTGTACTTTGCGTTTTGAATCTTGTACTCTTGTAATTTCGAGACGTTTCTTATCAATAATTGGAACCTTTTTGATTGTCTTTTGTACTTTTGAGCTTTTTGGTCGTTTGCGTCTTCAATTCGTCGAATCTGTCTTTTGTCTTCACCTTTTGTTATTTAAACGAATATCACTTGTAAATAGAACAATTGCAACTAAAAGCTTGTCTTTCTTGAGGAATAATGCTATGAAATATATGTTCGTTTTTAGCATTATCAAATATTCCCACACTTAAGCGTTGCTTGTCCTCAAGCAATATCGTCTTGAAATACTAGAATCACTTCTTTATTCTTCACACTTTGTATATCAGTGATTTCTATATGGCGGTATAAACAATGGTAGTAACGATATGGTTTACAGTCCCACATGACTATAAAAATTTAGATCCATTAAGGAAATTGGATCTTTATGAAAATATTTGATCTTTTGAAAATTAAATCTAGTTTTTACCCTAGATAAGTTTTCCGGGATAACCCTTTACCGGTGTTTGCAAAATATTTTTGTGGGTTTGGTGGGTTTCAGATTTGAAAATTTTAGCTCAAAACTTGCGGTTTTGTGTCACCCACTTGCTAACCTTGTATTTGGAAAGCAACACGTCCAGTTTACTTGTCCCGTATATTACCTTTCGGTAAACTACCGTCCGGTTGTAAAGGAAAGCGTTGAACAAGCAACTGTTAAGGCAATGTCCCCTGACATGCTTTTAATTATGGTCTATAACGTGTCGGACGCAATTACTATCCTTGGTAGGAGCAATAGTAAAGTTCACCCTTATGATTTTTCGGTATGGCACAAGGTCCTGTCTTTGACCACTATGCAACCACCATTCTTACGGTTGACACCCGATTTAGTTCAGGTGACCTAATGAATTCCAGGTGAATTCCTAGGATTTTACGTTCAATGGTAATGAACGCATTGAAAATGGGTTTTCAGAAAACAAATCGGTTTATAATTTTGATCAAAATATTTTCTCGTTCAAGCTCGAGTTTAGATATCATTGAATTCCATGAGTTTGAATTCTCAATCTTTAAGGTCAATCTCTAGGATTGAGTAATATCAGTCTTAAAAGCTGATTTTTAATCTTTATGGAGATTATCCTTTCTGGGGATCTGATTCATTAGTCTTATCCAGCTAATTTGCATGGTGCCCCCCATTGTACGAGATAAATCCTTCTCATGGTTAGGATAAATCTGACCACTTGGCGACCCTGTTTGATGCTGAGGTCCGTGGATTTCCTGCTGATTTTAGTGATGACTTTTCTGGATTTTTCGTCAACCTACAGCTGGCCTGGACAACAACTTCATGACCTAGATCAAGAAGCGCGTTTCTTTTTCGGAAGACTTTACTTCCTTTTAATGATGGAATTGATTCATCGTGTAGATCCATCTTTTCTTTTCTTTCATTTGGTAAAACATTTTAGTTTAGTCCAAAGCAAAAGTATTTTCAGTTATTTGTTACAGATATATGTGACATATGTTTAAGATAACTTGGTAAATTTTCCCACACTTGGCTTTTATTTTCCTTTTTATCGTCCTCTATTCCATTTTAAATGAATTTTAACATTTTAGTTTGTTTCTCAATTTATGTCCTTTCCGAGGTAACAATAATTTCGGTGTTAAAACCTAGTTTTATCGTTCATAAATATGTATAAACATGATTTTGAATTCATTTATTTGAAAATTTTGAAAAATTTTACTAGAATTGGGTAGTCAGTATATAAGACTAGGGCTATTCTTTATTATCAGAGAGCACTAGATTCTAATACAACTACTGCTTTACTAGTATTTTTAATGGTAACCAAGTGTTTAAGATAAAAATTTTAAAATCCGAAAGAATTTAACCCCTTCCCACACTTAAGATCTTGCAATGCCCTCATTTGCAAGAAATCAGTAACAATTTAAATTATTGAGGGTGATTTGTGTGAAAATGATTAAATTTTTACCAAAGTTTCCAAATATATTGGCGTTTGTTTGCTGAATGATAAATGGTGCACATCATTTGTTCACTCCGTCTTGTTGTTATTTCACATATATTTTGCATCTTGTCGTCAAAATTAGTTGCTTTTGCTGAACTTAATGCCAGTCTTTGAAAATGCGTTGTTTTACCCTGTTGTGTACATAAGATAAACTGCAAACATATATACATATTTTTGAAGTTTGGTATATTACCCCACATTCAAAAATTATTAAAATCTAAGAATAAAAGTTAGATAATTATAAAAATGATTACAATATTAACAAAAGCATTAAACGTATCAATAATTACAAATTACAAAAAAAAATAAAACTAAGTATACTAGGGATGATACTGGTACCAATAGGGGTTCCAGGCATAACCATAGGTGCTATAGAATGCTTCGGCAGGGTTATACGTAGGATACGGTGGCTGCATCTCTATAGACCAGGGAGGGAAGATGGGTTTCGGTGTAGGAATATAGTTTCTACCTATATGTTGGCAATGAGCTATGATTTGGTTCTGATGAACTTGTCAATCTTCAAATGCTCTCTGTCTAGCATTTTCGTATTCCTGAGAAGCTATAAACCTTTGCATTTCTTGCATCTCATTCCCCCCTCCTATATTACCTTGCTGTTGGTTTCTCTCCACCTGTGGATGTCTACCATGGTATTGTACTGCGGCGTTATTTCGCCTCTTCAAAACTTTCGCACCATGGTATACATTTAAACCTATAGTATCGCGGGGTTCCGGTTCTTCTACTAATAATCCCCCCCGACTTATATCTACACCGAGATATTCACCAATCAAAGTAATAAAAATACCACCTCCTATTATGCTATGCGGTCGCATCCCCCGAACCATAGCTGATAAATAATAACCCACACAATATGGTATACTTACTGTGATGACCCGGAAATTTCCGAACAAATTTAAACTTTAATCTTTATATGTTCCCGACACGATGAGCAAAAATATGTAATGTTGAGTCTCGAAAGTTTTGAAAACTATATCCATATAATCAATTACCCTTTGACCATGCCTAGCGATTCACGAACAATTATATATACATATACATATGTGTGATTATTAAATTGTGATATATTATATAAAACTTTGAACGGATTAGTTAATATGAATATAAGCTATGAGATCTATTTTTTGAACTTGGAAATGCTATCAAGGTATTGAATGAATAATATATTACATAAACATATTTGTTCGGTGTAAGTTTATCGACGAGATTAAAAGATAATATCAAATGATTGAATTATCGGATACATTGAACTATGATTATGAGTCTCTGTTATGAGGTCCACTTTGAATTAGGAAACCCTTACTTTTTAACGGTATTCAGAATAAATGGTAAAGTGATTTATAAGTAAGAACAAAGTATCACTTATTGGGAGTTAGACAAAAGTTAGTGGAGAATCGAATTTCATAATACTCGATTTATCATATAGAAGGAATAATTGGGATAAGATTCGTTGACTAGATAAACCCATTTGATATGTTATATTAAGATATATTATTTAGAAAGTTAAAGAAATTAAACTAAACATTTACGCATAAAAGATTGAAATCAAATTAAGTTTTAAAGCATAAACGTTATAGGATTTTTTTTCGATTTTGTAAAGGATCTTAAATTATATAATTAGTTTTGAAAGGATAACTAGTATGTTATTAGATAAATATTTTAAAAATATGTATAAGATTATAACTTTTAATTTAAATTAGTCATAAAACGTTTTGATATTAAACTAATATTAATAAATATGCTTTGATAAATAACAAGATTATGAATTATAAAAGTAAATGACCAAAACACTCAAAAGATTAAGTTACACTTTGAGTGGGCTAGTTTTTAATTAATTTAAGTCTAGTTATTAATAAAGGTACGTGTCACAAAATGTTTAATTTAAAATAAAATATTTTGACAAACAACGAGACTTTAATTTATAGAAGGAAATGACCACAACACTCAATTTTATAAGTTATATTTTTATAAAGGTAATTTATTGTTGAGTAAGTCTAATTTTTGTAAAAGGTACACGTCACGTAACGCAAAAGGCTAGTTTTCTAAACGTACGAAAGTGCGCCCGAAAAACCGAAAGTGGTACATGAGTCGTGAGACCACGACCGTGTCATTTTTGTAAAAATTATATTTTTACCATGACCGTAAATATAATATAATATTTAATTAATTCTAAAGATTAAATATATTATATATTAAATAATATTTAAATAAAACCATATATTACGTATCATGAGAATGATATAGCGAGTGTCGGTGTTATATATATATATATATTTTTTTTTTTTGTTAGTGCTCATGAGCTGGGGAGTAGGTGAACTAATTTTATAAATTGGCACGATTCAATTCATTTGCTCACAATCTCTCATTCCTCTAAGTATTGCTCTGTATTATATATTTTTATTTTATTATTATTATTATTAAGAAGAATATTATTATTAATCTTATGATAAGGAGTGTCATTATTAGTAATATTATACATAAAATACGATGACGAGGTCATGAGCGGGTCATTTCAAGACAAGTTTTATGAGTAGGATAGGGCTAAGGGAATTATGGGTTATGACTATGGAGGTGATGGGTATGGTTCATTGGTATGCTCGTGAGGTCAAATTTAGTGGTTGTCATCTCCGTTGTGTCTACGTACCTTTCCTGCAATATTGAATCTCAATATTGATACGTGAGTACTCCTAATTTAATTTTTACATACTAATAGTGTATCCCTGACTAGTGCTCGAGAAAATAGGATTATGCATGCTTGTACATTTGATATTGCCCTTAGATAGGTTATGATGAATCTTAAAGGTTGTTATACTAGGGATGAATTAATGTATAAGATATGCATGTCATTGGAAAGCTAGTGAAAAATTAATAACTTTACCTTTAGATGCCAAAGGGATCCGATGGACGGATTAGAAGTTATAGCCAATTGAAATTTCGTAAAAATGATTATTATTATCGTCGTTAATATCATTGTTCTAATTTTTATCTAATTGTTAATATTATTATTATTATAATTATTATTATTATTATCATTATCATTATCATTATTATTATTATTATTATTATTATTATTATTATTATTATTATTATTATTATTATTATTATTATTATTATTATTATTATTATTATTATTATTATTATTATTATTATTATTATTATTATTATTATGTTAATATTAAAAAGGTATTGTGGAAATTAAAATTAGAATTACCATTTTATAATATTTTTTTAGTAAAAATAAATATTGATTTTTTTATTAATAAAATAATAATAATTATTATTATAAAATAAAACGACTGTTACTTATTATTATTATCAATGCTAGTTTATCAAATAAAAATGGAATACAAATTATATAAATACCTCAATAGAATCTATCACAATATTTTTATAATATTAATTGCACTTTATAAATTTTATTAATTAAAAATATATAAAAGTATACTTTAACATAAAATGGCATTTATAAATGAATTATATTATTTACTCTATTAAATCTTTTAAAAATATTTTAAAAATATAAAACGACGATATTTAAAAATTATATAATAATCATTTTTGAATTTGGAAATCATTTTGAGTCAAACTAATTTTTGTCGATCCTTGCATATTAGACTCGAGCATTAGGATTGTGGTACACTATGGCTTAACTTAATTTATTAGACAAATATTGACAAATATACGAATATATATATAATTACTATAGGTTCGTGAATCCGAGGCCAACCCTACTTTTGTTCAATGTCGTTATATGTATTTTTACTACAAAATACAGTATGGTGAGTTTCATTTACCCTTTTTACTCTTTACGTTTTTGGGCTGAGAATACATGCAAATGCTTTATTAACTGTTTTACAATATTTATATGCGTGAGTTTCATTTGCCTTTTTACCCTTTATATTTTTGGGACTGAGAATACATGCACTTTTATAAATGTTTGACGAAATAGACACAAGTAATTGAAACTACATTATATGGTTGAAATATTGAAATCGAATATGCCCCTTTTTATTAAAGTCTGGTAATCTAAGAATTAGGGAACAGACACCCTAATTGACGCGAATCCTAAAGATAGATCTATTGGGCCTAACAAACCCCATCCAAAGTACCGGATGCTTTAGTACTTCGAAATTATATCATGTCCGAAGGAGGATCCCGGAATGATAGGGGATATTCTTATATGTATCTAGTTAATGTCGGTTACCAGGTGTTCACCATATGAATGATTATTTTTTGTCTCTATGCATGGGACGTATATTTATGAGAACTGGAAATGAAATTCTTGTGGTCTATTAAAATGATGGAAATAAATGATTATGATAAACTAATGAACTCACCAACCTTTTGGTTGACACTTTAAAGCATGTTTATTCTCAGGTGTTAAAGAAATCTTCCGCTGTGCATTTGCTCATTTTAAAGATATTACTTGGAGTCTTTCATAGCATATTTCGAAGAATGTTGCATTCGAGTCATTGAGTTCATCAAAGATTATTATTAAATCAATTTATAGTTGGATAGTGGATATTATGAAATGGTATGCATGCCTGTCAATTTTTTGATGTAAAGAAAGATTGTCTTTTAAAAACGAATGCAATGTTTGTAAAATGTATCATATAGAGGTCAAATACCTCGCAATGTAATCAACTATTGTGAATCGTTTATAATGTATATGAACGGGTCCTTTCAGTTGGTATCAGAGCGGTGGTCTTAGCGAACCAGGTCTGCATTAGTGTGTCTAACTGATAAGTCGTTAGGATGCATTAGTGAGTCTGGACTTCGACCGTGTCTGCATGTCAAAAGTTTTGCTTATCATTTCTAGTCGGAAATCATCTGCTTATCATCCATAGGAAATTACCTGCTTATCATTATTAGTCTAGACACATCTTGCTATATTAATTGCATGAGTAGTGTATAGACAAACTTCATATCTTAGCGTATCTGCTAAATCATATCTTATCGTATCTGTTACTTTAAACTTTACCTGACATACCCCGCAAATTCCTCTGTAATCTATTTAATCTTTTGATCTCTATATATAGATATCCTATGTAAATAGAATACCACCCGATAGCCGAAAAATCATTTTTATATCGAATATCCTTTATCCAATAGTACAAAATGGAATTTGTCCTTAGTTCAAGTCACTCGGATTCCGAAAAGGAATCTCACTCAAGCTCCGAAAGCAGTGCGACCGGAATGGATCAACCAATCAGTCATCACCTATTCTGGATGAATTGGGGATGGGTTCGTAGCCTCCTCAATCATTGGAAACAAGAAGAAGGCGATCCTTTCCATCCACCACATTGCCCTCTTGGCGAAGAACCTGAAGCACTTACCGGCGAACCTGTTCGAGACACCATTTTCTCTCTCATTTCCAGGGTATCTCGTCACGATTATATACTACATCAAATTCTAGATTTTATTTATCCGCTCGTTCCGACCGACAATCATCCTGGAATAATAGAAGAAGTCATCGAACTTCGCGCTCGGGTAGTGGCTTTGGAGAATATGGTGCAAAGGTTACAAACACCAGCAGCAGCACCTGCAGCATAACCAGTACCACCATCATCAACGCCAACAGTACCATTACCACCTCCAACCACAACCGCGTCGTAAACCTCAAACTTCACAATCTGTCCCACGAGCATCAACGTCATACGCATCATAGATGCCAAGGAATACCAACAACAATAACTGACGAAGTATTAATTCATAACTTCTTTGGAGAAACATTCCGCGGAGATTATGTAATCTTTAAAGTCTTAAAGATTATCTAATCTAGCCCTAACCATAAATCAGTTAAGCGAACCAAAATGATAGAAGGAAGAGTAGAAAACCTGACAAAAATGGTGTGTGATTAACCAACTAAACTTGTTTTTATCAACAGCATCATCAGTACCGTCAGCGTCACCATCATCGTCAGTGCAGTCAGCATCAGAATCAACAACATCTATAATATCACAAATTCCGTCAGTACAAGAATCACTGTGGACATAATTACGAATCAATAACGCGTATATTGTATCAACGAGTTATGAAGAATTAACTCATTCCCTCTGAAGAAATTATATGTATATTTTATATATATATATATTTTGAAATAAAAATAAATCTTTCCGTGCTAAGCTATTGTGTGTGAATCTTAACTACTCGGTTAATTCATATTACAAATATGCAATAATGTACGTCATTCTCCCGCGACTTAACCATCGTTAACTACAATCTCTGTCTCAATTCAACAAATTCCAATTCCTAATAAATCAAGTATAGATTTGATTTTACACTTTCATCATCGATGTACTCAAAACTTTCCAGATACCATCATTCGTACTTTGCGAAGTTCACAAGAATTTAACAAAAACCAACATCACGCCTCAACATATAACGAAGTATTGATTCATAATTTCAATATTATTGAAGAAATACTTATGTAATCTCTAAAGCCTTCAAGGGATTATTCAATTCTAGTTCTAGCCGTAAATAGAATGAGTTTAATTTAGTATTAACTCATTAAAATCTATGTTACATCTGAAGAGAATATATACATGTATATTTTCATAAAGACTGTAATAAAATTATTTTGTACAAAATATTAATTGTGAATTTTTTTTAACGGGTAGGTAATACCCGAGAGATATATATATATATATATATATATATATATATATATATATATATATATATATATATATATATATATTCACAATTAATATGTTACATTCTTCGAATCTGATTAAGCAAATTATCAACTATACTTCCTACTTTCACAATAATATACATTCTTTCATAGAAATCAAAACAACCATATTCATTCAAACTCAATTACATATTCTGATTTTGAAACCTCGGAATTCAATTCGAGATATAACCGGTACCATCACTTTTAGATTCCTACATCTTTCAAAGCTATACTTTGACTTCAAAAGTGTGTTAGAACATCAAATGTATACAAACGATTACAATCTATGTTCAAACCCTTCGAAAATCTCTGAAGACACTTCAAATAATGAGCAATCGAGATGATGATCAAACCACATATTACCCACAGTTATGTACTTAAAAAGCTCTCGAAACCAAAGTCATAGTTCAACACATATCTGTGTCAGATCTTTTGGCATTTATTAGCAAAAATAACCTTGCAATTCCTTTGCAAAGTAGCAAATTATATCACAGCTCCTGCAAGACAACTTCAATTTTTTCATTCGGAGTAGCCTTATCATAATTTTGATATATGTGATTACCCTTTTATTACCGGAGAACCTTTCATATTCCACCACATTAGCAATAAACTTACCAACAACTTCCCTGATCTTGGGCATTCCGAAGAATCTTTATATTTATCGAAACCTCATCATTTACTCATCTGCCTCTTGTAACGAGAATTGTCATACGAATCATTGGGAGTTAGCAATCAGTATTTTGAAATCTCACAGCATGTTGACGCCAACAGTTATACATAACATCTATTTCCAAGACTTACATACTTCGAATGTGAAGTTTCTGAAAAACACTCTGAACCACGAACTAGTTCTCGAAATGCTGATGAAGCAACAAAAACTGTAAACGACCTTAGCAGTAAAAAGTTTGATGATAAAGATTAGTGTATTAACAAAGCTCGGAAATAGAGAAGTTTTGGAACTGGAAAACGGATTGAGCAAAGTATGAAGGAGGCTGTGGAAAAATCACAAAGACTGAACCTGCCTTCAAAGAATCCAAATGATTCCGTGTCTGCTGAAGTCATTAATGAATACCTTGCTCCTGACACTAAACCCTTACAGACAATATTCTTCATCATCCTCTGATATTAGAAATTCTAAGATATCATCGTATCTTTCATTATAAATATCCTCCATACTTCTGAAGATATTTCTATAACTATTCTTATCTGGAATCATTTATCTCTTTGCGCTATCTGTATTACATCAAAAAGGAAACTGTTTAGTTCCTATACTCTGTAAACCTTTGAGTTTAAAATATGAATGTTTTTGAAGTAGTGTTGGAAACTGAAGCATGAGTTAGTATAATATAATGACACTTGATCAACGTGATTATATTACAGTAATTCATGCTGAGTTTCTAATGGACGCGATGATTCACAGAACATACCGTCATCATGTACCATTTACATGACTCTTACATTCTATCTAATCTCTAAACATATCAAGAAAATATTTCTTGATGATTCGGTCCTTTCCAGGGTATTCTGGTAATTTAAACAAATCAGGATTTACCATTACCCTTTCCTTCTTAGAACAATTACTATATTCCTTCTGAAATCCATACATACGAATTCCGGACCATTACAAGAGCTACTTAATCGCAAGAAGAAGAAACGAAAGGACAAAGCTCCGAAACAGAAATTGGGGTATAAACCGCAGCAAATAGAAGAGAACATTAACTGTGGATGACAATGATTATAGAAGACAGAAACAGGGACATCGAAGTATAAGGGAAGATGTAAAACCCAACAAATCACCCATAAATTATAAACCGTATATATCGATGCATATAGCAATATAAAGACACGGGAGGACTAGAAACACTATAAACCCTAGAGTATAGTAGAAGTAAATAGATTCTTCCGGTGGCAGATTAAAAAGAAGAACGACAGATATGAAAGTTAAGAGGATATCAAGGATCAGGATGGGATGTAGCATATTAACGAATACTTTAAAGTAGGAATTGAGAAAGAAAGAATAGAAGGTGTGAGTTGTAAGGAAATGGAGAGAGTGGATTTATAGGAAAATTTTCGACAGAGCAATCGAAGCAGATTATCACGTTTGATCAAAGAAGATCTGAATCTCCTTAATTACCGAAGAATCAAATCTTAATATGAAGATTTCTTCTAAATTCCTTAAATTCCGGAAATCAATCTTGACTACGTCACCGGTTAAGTCAAACCTGCATTTATTCATTTTCACTCTTAAGCGATAACTACATTCATGCTCTTCACAAAAATGAATTGTTTTATCTATATTACTCAATGTTGATAAAACCCTATTTACCAACTCATATTCGTCATAATAACGTTCTTACTGTTAGCCATGACGACCTCTACCAAATTTCGGGACGAAATTTCTTTTAACGGGTAGGTACTGTGATGACCCGGAAATTTCCGAACAAATTTAAACTTTAATCTTTATATGTTCCCGACACGATGAGCAAAAATATGTAATGTTGAGTCTCGAAAGTTTTGAAAACTATATCCATATAATCAATTACCCTTTGACCATGCCTAGCGATTCACGAACAATTATATATACATATACATATGTGTGATTATTAAATTGTGATATATTATATAAAACTTTGAACGGATTAGTTAATATGAATATAAGCCATGAGATCTATTTTTTGAACTTGGAAATGCTATCAAGGTATTGAATGAATAATATATTACATAAACATATTTGTTCGGTGTAAGTTTATCGACGAGATTAAAAGATAATATCAAATGATTGAATTATCGGATACATTGAACTATGATTATGAGTCTCTGTTATGAGGTCCACTTTGAATTAGGAAACCCTTACTTTTTAACGGTATTCGGAATAAATGGTAAAGTGATTTATAAGTAAGAACAAAGTATCACTTATTGGGAGTTAGACAAAAGTTAGTGGAGAATCGAATTTCATAATACTCGATTTATCATATAGAAGGAATAATTGGGATAAGATTCGTTGACTAGATAAACCCATTTGATATGTTATATTAAGATATATTATTTAGAAAGTTAAAGAAATTAAACTAAACATTTACGCATAAAAGATTGAAATCAAATTAAGTTTTAAAGCATAAACGTTATAGGATTTTTTTTCGATTTTGTAAAGGATCTTAAATTATATAATTAGTTTTGAAAGGATAACTAGTATGTTATTAGATAAATATTTTAAAAATATGTATAAGATTATAACTTTTAATTTAAATTAGTCATAAAACGTTTTGATATTAAACTAATATTAATAAATATGCTTTGATAAATAACAAGATTATGAATTATAAAAGTAAATGACCAAAACACTCAAAAGATTAAGTTACACTTTGAGTGGGCTAGTTTTTAATTAATTTAAGTCTAGTTATTAATAAAGGTACGTGTCACAAAATGTTTAATTTAAAATAAAATATTTTGACAAACAACGAGACTTTAATTTATAGAAGGAAATGACCACAACACTCAATTTTATAAGTTATATTTTTATAAAGGTAATTTATTGTTGAGTAAGTCTAATTTTTGTAAAAGGTACACGTCACGTAACGCAAAAGGCTAGTTTTCTAAACGTACGAAAGTGCGCCCGAAAAACCGAAAGTGGTACATGAGTCGTGAGACCACGACCGTGTCATTTTTGTAAAAATTATATTTTTACCATGACCGTAAATATAATATAATATTTAATTAATTCTAAAGATTAAATATATTATATATTAAATAATATTTAAATAAAACCATATATTACGTATCATGAGAATGATATAGCGAGTGTCGGTGTTATATATATATATATATATTTTTTTTTTTTGTTAGTGCTCATGAGCTGGGGAGTAGGTGAACTAATTTTATAAATTGGCACGATTCAATTCATTTGCTCACAATCTCTCATTCCTCTAAGTATTGCTCTGTATTATATATTTTTATTTTATTATTATTATTATTAAGAAGAATATTATTATTAATCTTATGATAAGGAGTGTCATTATTAGTAATATTATACATAAAATACGATGACGAGGTCATGAGCGGGTCATTTCAAGACAAGTTTTATGAGTAGGATAGGGCTAAGGGAATTATGGGTTATGACTATGGAGGTGATGGGTATGGTTCATTGGTATGCTCGTGAGGTCAAATTTAGTGGTTGTCATCTCCGTTGTGTCTACGTACCTTTCCTGCAATATTGAATCTCAATATTGATACGTGAGTACTCCTAATTTAATTTTTACATACTAATAGTGTATCCCTGACTAGTGCTCGAGAAAATAGGATTATGCATGCTTGTACATTTGATATTGCCCTTAGATAGGTTATGATGAATCTTAAAGGTTGTTATACTAGGGATGAATTAAGGTATAAGATATGCATGTCATTGGAAAGCTAGTGAAAAATTAATAACTTTACCTTTAGATGCCAAAGGGATCCGATGGACGGATTAGAAGTTATAGCCAATTGAAATTTCGTAAAAATGATTATTATTATCGTCGTTAATATCATTGTTCTAATTTTTATCTAATTGTTAATATTATTATTATTATAATTATTATTATTATTATCATTATCATTATCATTATTATTATTATTATTATTATTATTATTATTATTATTATTATTATTATTATTATTATTATTATGTTAATATTAAAAAGGTATTGTGGAAATTAAAATTAGAATTACCATTTTATAATATTTTTTTAGTAAAAATAAATATTGATTTTTTTATTAATAAAATAATAATAATTATTATTATAAAATAAAACGACTGTTACTTATTATTATTATCAATGCTAGTTTATCAAATAAAAATGGAATACAAATTATATAAATACCTCAATAGAATCTATCACAATATTTTTATAATATTAATTGCACTTTATAAATTTTATTAATTAAAAATATATAAAAGTATACTTTAACATAAAATGGCATTTATAAATGAATTATATTATTTACTCTATTAAATCTTTTAAAAATATTTTAAAAATATAAAACGACGATATTTAAAAATTATATAATAATCATTTTTGAATTTGGAAATCATTTTGAGTCAAACTAATTTTTGTCGATCCTTGCATATTAGACTCGAGCATTAGGATTGTGGTACACTATGGCTTAACTTAATTTATTAGACAAATATTGACAAATATACGAATATATATATAATTACTATAGGTTCGTGAATCCGAGGCCAACCCTACTTTTGTTCAATGTCGTTATATGTATTTTTACTACAAAATACAGTATGGTGAGTTTCATTTACCCTTTTTACTCTTTACGTTTTTGGGCTGAGAATACATGCAAATGCTTTATTAACTGTTTTACAATATTTATATGCGTGAGTTTCATTTGCCTTTTTACCCTTTATATTTTTGGGACTGAGAATACATGCACTTTTATAAATGTTTGACGAAATAGACACAAGTAATTGAAACTACATTATATGGTTGAAATATTGAAATCGAATATGCCCCTTTTTATTAAAGTCTGGTAATCTAAGAATTAGGGAACAGACACCCTAATTGACGCGAATCCTAAAGATAGATCTATTGGGCCTAACAAACCCCATCCAAAGTACCGGATGCTTTAGTACTTCGAAATTATATCATGTCCGAAGGAGGATCCCGGAATGATAGGGGATATTCTTATATGTATCTAGTTAATGTCGGTTACCAGGTGTTCACCATATGAATGATTATTTTTTGTCTCTATGCATGGGACGTATATTTATGAGAACTGGAAATGAAATTCTTGTGGTCTATTAAAATGATGGAAATAAATGATTATGATAAACTAATGAACTCACCAACCTTTTGGTTGACACTTTAAAGCATGTTTATTCTCAGGTGTTAAAGAAATCTTCCGCTGTGCATTTGCTCATTTTAAAGATATTACTTGGAGTCTTTCATAGCATATTTCGAAGAATGTTGCATTCGAGTCATTGAGTTCATCAAAGATTATTATTAAATCAATTTATAGTTGGATAGTGGATATTATGAAATGGTATGCATTGTAGTGATCCGAACTTTTCCATGTTTATATATATTAATTGAGATTGATATTTACATGATTAAATGTTTCCAACATGTTAAGCAATCAAACTTGTTAAGACTTGATTAATTGATATATGTTTCATATAGACAATTGACCACCCAAGTTGACCGGTGATTCACGAACGTTAAAACTTGTAAAAACTATATGATGACATATATATGGATATATATATATAGTTAACATGATACTATGATAAGTAAACATATCATTAAGTATATTTACAATGAACTACATATGTAAAAACAAGACTACTAACTTAATGATTTTTAAACGAGACATATATGTAACGATTATCGTTGTAAAGACATTTAATGTATATATATCATATTAAGAGATATTCATACATGATAATATCATGATAATATAATAATTTAAAATCTCATTTGATATTATAAACATTGGGTTAACAACATTTAACAAGATCGTTAACCTAAAGGTTTCAAAACAACACTTACATATAACGACTAACGATGACTTAACGACTCAGTTAAAATGTATATACATGTAGTGTTTTAATATGTATTTATACACTTTTGAAAGACTTCAATACACTTATCAAAATACTTCTACTTAACAAAAATGCTTACAATTACATCCTCGTTCAGTTTCATCAACAATTCTACTCGTATGCACCCGTATTCGTACTCGTACAATACACAGCTTTTAGATGTATGTACTATTGGTATATACACTCCAATGATCAGCTCTTAGCAGCCCATGTGAGTCACCTAACACATGTGGGAACCATCATTTGGCAACTAGCAAGAAATATCTCATAAAATTACAAAAATATGAGTAATCATTCATGACTTATTTACATGAAAACAAAATTACATATCCTTTATATCTAATCCATACACCAACGACCAAAAACACCTACAAACACTTTCATTCTTCAATTTTCTTCATCTAATTGATCTCTCTCAAGTTCTATCTTCAAGTTCTAAGTGTTCTTCATATATTCTACAAGTTCTAGTTACATAAAATCAAGAATACTTTCAAGTTTGCTAGCTCACTTCCAATCTTGTAAGGTGATCATCCAACCTCAAGAAATCTTTGTTTCTTACAGTAGGTTATCATTATAATACAAGGTAATAATCATATTCAAACTTTGGTTCAATTTCTATAACTATAACAATCTTATTTCAAGTGATGATCTTACTTGAACTTGTTTTCGTGTCATGATTCTGCTTCAAGAACTTCGAGCCATCCAAGGATCCGTTGAAGCTAGATCCATTTTTCTCTTTTCCAGTAGGTTTATCCAAGGAACTTAAGGTAGTAATGATGTTCATAACATCATTCGATTCATACATATAAAGCTATCTTATTCGAAGGTTTAAACTTGTAATCACTAGAACATAGTTTAGTTAATTCTAAACTTGTTCGCAAATAAAAGTTAATCCTTCTAACTTGACTTTTAAAATCAACTAAACACATGTTCTATATCTATATGATATGCTAACTTAATGATTTAAAACCTGGAAACACGAAAAACACCGTAAAACCAGATTTACGCCGTCGTAGTAACACCGCGGGCTGTTTTGGGTTAGTTAATTAAAAACTATGATAAACTTTGATTTAAAAGTTGTTATTCTGAGAAAATGATTTTTATTATGAACATGAAACTATATCCAAAAATTATGGTTAAACTCAAAGTGGAAGTATGTTTTCTAAAATGGTCATCTAGACGTCGTTCTTTCGACTGAAATGACTACCTTTACAAAAACGACTTGTAACTTATTTTTCCGACTATAAACCTATACTTTTTCTGTTTATATTCATAAAATAGAGTTCAATATGAAACCATAGCAATTTGATTCACTCAAAACGGATTTAAAATGAAGAAGTTATGGGTAAAACAAGATTGGATAATTTTTCTCATTTTAGCTACGTGAAAATTGGTAACAAATCTATTCCAACCATAACTTAATCAATTTGTATTGTATATTATGTAATCTTGAGATACCATAGACACGTATACAATGTTTCGACCTATCATGTCGACACATCTATATATATTTCGGAACAACCATAGACACTCTATATGTGAATGTTGGAGTTAGCTATACAGGGTTGAGGTTGATTCCAAAATATATATAGTTTGAGTTGTGATCAATACTGAGATACGTATACACTGGGTCGTGGATTGATTCAAGATAATATTTATCGATTTATTTCTGTACATCTAACTGTGGACAACTAGTTGTAGGTTACTAACAAGGACAGCTGATTTAATAAACTTAAAACATCAAAATATATTAAAAGTGTTGTAAATATATTTTGAACATACTTTGATATATATGTATATATTGTTATAGGTTCGTGAATCAACCAGTGGCCAAGTCTTACTTCCCGACGAAGTAAAAATCTGTGAAAGTGAGTTTCATTTTCTCTTTTTACTCTTTACATTTATGGGCTGAGAATACATGCAAATGCTTTGTTAACTGTTTTACAATATTTATATGCGTGAGTTTCATTTACCTTTTTACCCTTTATATTTTTGGGCTGAGAATACATGCGCAACTTTTATAACTGTTCTACGAAATAGACACAAGTAATCGAAATTACGTTCTATGGTTGAATGATCGAAACTGAATATGCCCCTTTTTATTAAGTCTGGTAATCTAAGAATTAGGGAACAGACACCCTAATTGACGCGAACTCTAAAGATAGATCTATTGGGCCTAACAAACCCCATCCAAAGTACCGGATTCTTTAGTACTTCGAAATTTATATCATATCCGAAGGGTGTCCCGGAATGATGGGGATATTCTTATATATGCATCTTGTTAATGTCGGTTACCAGGTGTTCACCATATGAATGATTTTTATCTCTATGTATGGGATGTGTATTGAAATATGAAATCTTGTGGTCTATTATTATGATTTGATATATATAGGTTAAACCTATAACTCACCAACATTTTTGTTGACGTTTTAAGCATGTTTATTCTCAGGTGATTATTAAGAGCTTCCGCTGTCGCATACTTAAATAAGGACGAGATTTGGATTCCATGCTTGTATGATATTGTGTAAAAACTGCATTCAAGAAACTTATTTTGTTGTAACATATTTGTATTGTAAACCATTATGTAATGGTCGCGTGTAAACAGGATATTTTAGATTATCATTATTTGATAATCTACGTAAAGCTTTTTAAAACCTTTATCTATGAAATAAAGGTTATGGTTTGTTTTAAAAATGAATGCAGTCTTTGAAAAATGTCTCATATAGAGGTCAAAACCTCGCAACGAAATCAATTAATATGGAACGTTTTTAATCAATAAGAACGGGACATTTCATGCATGCCTGTCAATTTTTTGATGTAAAGAAAGATTGTCTTTTAAAAACGAATGCAATGTTTGTAAAATGTATCATATAGAGGTCAAATACCTCGCAATGTAATCAACTATTGTGAATCGTTTATAATGTATATGAACGGGTCCTTTCACTTACAGCGCTTTGTGGGTCTCGAATACACATATGGTAAAACAAATCTTGTTCATTTACCTTTTCCTTGTTTTTACCCCTTTGTGTAATCGAATTAGCTAAAAACCTATGAATCACTCTTAATTCAGCTCTATCTATATCCAAATAAGAGTAATTTCCCCCTTTGAAACGGTGATGGCTTGTCATTTGACTCCACACACCGTGTGTATCAAAATTTTCATCTATCTTTCTACCGTTTAGTATCAACCCTCTACAATCGGCAGATGCTAACTCCTCAGGCGTATATATACGTAAAGCCTGAGCCATGTCTAGTAAAGACATGTGGCGCATCGAACCGCCTAACAAAAATCTAATAAAAGAACGATCGGTTAAACTAGCTACCCGATCATTCAACTCTATACTACATAACAATTCTTCACACCATACTTTATATACAGCTCTACGCATGGTGAATAAACGTACCCAGTCATTAAAAGTAGAATTACCATACCTCTTTACAAGTAATTCCCTAATTGGCCCGGCCAATTCTACAGCTTCTAAGGGTCCCCATTCTATGACCCTCGGTACCTCAACAACCTTAGAATGAAGAGTATGCAAACCCCTTTGATATTTTGGATAATCTATCCAAAGTCTGTCAAATCTCAGGTTCGGGTGCAACTCTTCCAAGTGCATATCAGAAAAGGTCATGACTGGATGAGGTATATCCTGCTTGTAGTAGTTATCCACCTCCTGTTGTTCCACATTCTCAGCAGGAGCATTGCGGGCTTGGGATGAAGATTCACCCCCTTTCAGTCTGCAAAACACATCAAACACAATTTTTGTGCATCCAAATATGCATTAGTGTCAGCAAAATCATCAATCAAAATAATTACAATGACATGATCAATTTATATCAAACTTAAGTTCATTTTCACATTTTTATCAAATCTACACTTTTTCAAATAAGCATATACGAAAATGTTCGCCAAGTTCATAAGCATTCAACTCAAATAACATGTCAAAATAATCATTACTAGTAATTAAACAAGTTTCAAATGGCATTGTCTTTCAAAAATCAAGTTCATGAATCCTCAACCAACCGGTGGGGGAAATAATAAAACGGTTAAGTAAAAGAGAATCCTCAACCAACCGACCAAGGTTAATTATGGTCAATGGTGTTTCCGCCAAGGAAGCAAAATATTGGGAGGATTACCAATTCTCCGATGAATCGGATTCCGACGAGAATTCCAATGATGTTATAGAAATTACCCCAACTGAATTTAAAAAGGCAAAAGAAAATAATAAGGGAAAGGGCATAAAAATAGAGAAATCTAATTCCAACCCCGATGAACTTTATATGTATCGTCAACCCCCGAAGTTCTTAAGTTGTAACAATGACCCGGGAACCTCTAAACCACCAGGTTTTTCTAAACCAATGTGGACAACGACCGCTCGTATTAGGGGAACATCATATATCCCTAGAAACTTGGCAAAACGAACCAAAACCGAAGAAGAAGAAACGAGCGAGTCGGAATAAGATAGTTGTATTCGTGTGGTGTAATATATGTAATATATCGTTCTTATGCTTTATGATATATGTAAAAATTGCTTGTATTAATAAGTATTTTTTTTATGAATCTAACTCTTGTCTATTTTACAGTTTAAAAACACAAAATGGATAGACAACCCAATATTTTAAGAGACCTACCCGGAGACATGATTGATGAAATATTGTCTAGAGTCGGCCAGAATTCCTCGGCACAACTATTTAAGGCGAGATCAGTTTGTAAGACATTCGAAGAACATTCCAAGAATGTCTTGGTTTATAAGAGACTTTCGTTTGAAAGATGGGGGATATCACATTGGGAAACCCATAAGTTACGATGTGTTTACTTTGACGCATATATTGCGGGGAACCCAAATGCTATTTTACGCAACGGGTTAAGAAATTATTTTGACTCAATATATCCGAATATTGGACTTCGTGATTTAGAAAAAGCGGCTAACATGCAACAAAAAGAAGCATGTTATGCTTACGGATTAGTAATGTTCGCTTCTCACCAAAGTGAGAACAAGAACATCGGGCTACAACTATTAAACAAAACGTTTCCACAAGTGACGGAGTCGGTAATTGGGGTAAGAAATGAGGTTTTTAGATTATTACGGGACTGTTGGACATTACGTAACCCTCGTCCCTTTGACGACGTTACAACACGCTGTCTTATCAACGGCCATAACGGTTATATTGCACAAGACCAAGGATGAGAAGTAGTCCTAGTAAAACCAGAATGCATGACTTGTTTCTGGACGTATGAATTACGTGTCTTTATTGCATTTGCTGAACGACTTGTGTACTAGCTAGAATTATCTTCACAACTATCTTGTATCAAAGTTATTGTGTGCTATATTTCATGCTTTATGTAAAATAAGCGGTATTGTAAGTTTGTAAAATATTGTATAAAAGTTTGAACGCGAAATATTATTATAATCAGTTTTTCATATAGAATTGTAGTAGTTGAATTGTATATTAGCTACTAAGTATGAACTTAACGGGTAGGTACTACCCGAATTTAAACTTATAAAACGCTAATATGAAGAAAAAGCTTTTATAAATGAGTTCATATTATGCTACGAAATACTATTAACTACTCTTAATATTCTGTATGATTAACTTGTTCCATTTGACTATTTTGAAGGAAATGGCACCGACTACTCGACACACCGTGAATATGAATGAAGAGGAATTCCGTACTTTTCTAGCTTCAAACATAGCCGCAGTACAGGCTGCGCTACATACCAACAATAACCTTGGATCTAGCAGTACAGGAAATCGTGTAGGATGCACCTACAAAGAATTCACTGCCTGCAAACCTTTGGAATTTGATGGAACCGAAGGACCGATCGGATTGAAACGGTGGACCGAGAAGGTCGAATCGGTGTTTGCCATAAGTAAGTGTACTGAAGAGGACAAAGTAAAGTACGCTACGCATACCTTCACAGGTTCTGCGTTAACATGGTGTAATACCTATCTAGAGCAAGTGGGACAAGACGATGCGTACGCACTACCGTGGTCAGCATTCAAGCACTTGATGAACGAGAAGTACCGTCCCAGAACCGAGGTTAATAAGCTCAAGACAGAACTTAGAGGGTTACGAACCCAAGGATTTGATATTACCACGTACGAAAGACGATTCACAGAATTGTGCCTATTGTGTCCGGGAGCATTCGAAGATGAGGAAGAGAAGATCGACGCGTTTGTGAAAGGATTACCAGAAAGAATCCAAGAAGATATAAGTTCACACGAGCCCGCCTCCATACAACAGGCATGTAGAATGGCTCACAAACTCGTGAACCAGATTGAAGAAAGAATTAAAGAACAGACTGCTGAAGAGGCCAATGTGAAGCAAGTCAAAAGAAAGTGGGAGGAAAACGGTGATAAGAATCACCAATACAACAACAACAGCAATTACAACAATAATCGCAACAATTATCCCAACAATCGCAACATCAATCGCAACTACAACAAATGGCCCAACAACAAAAGCAACTACAACAATCATCCCAACAACAATAATAACCGCAACAACAACAACAATCAGAAGCAGCTATGCCAAAGGTGTGAAAAGAATCACTCGGGGTTCTGCACCAAATTTTGCAACAAGTGTAAAAGAAATGGTCATAGCGCGGCGAAGTGTGAGGTCTACGGACCAGGGGTTAATAGAACGAAAGGAACAAATGGTGTCGGAACGAGTAATGGCGGAGCAAGTAGTGTCGGAGCAAGCTATGCCAATGTAGTTTGTTATAAATGTGGAAAACCGGGCCACATTATTAGAAATTGCCCGAACCAGGAAAACACGAATGGACAAGGCCGCGGAAGAGTTTTCAATATTAATGCGGCAGAGGCACAGGAAGACCCGGAGCTTGTTACGGGTACGTTTCTTATTGACAATAAATCTGCTTACGTTTTATTTGATTCGGGTGCGGATAGAAGCTATATGAGTAGAGATTTTTGTGCTAAATTAAGTTGTCCATTGACGCCTTTGGATAGTAAATTTTTACTCGAATTAGCAAATGGTAAATTAATTTCAGCAGATAATATATGTCGGAATCGAGAAATTAAACTGGTTAGCGAAACATTTAAGATTGATTTGATACCAGTAGAGTTAGGGAGTTTTGATGTGATAATCGGTATGGACTGGTTGAAAGAAGTGAAAGCGGAGATCGTCTGTTACAAAAATGCAATTCGCATTATACGAGAAAAAGGAAAACCCTTAATGGTGTACGGAGAAAAGGGCAACACGAAGCTACATCTTATTAGTAATTTGAAGGCACAAAAACTAATAAGAAAAGGTTGCTATGCTGTTCTAGCACACGTCGAGAAAGTACAAACTGAAGAAAAGAGCATCAATGATGTTCCCATTGCAAAAGAATTTCCCGATGTATTTCCGAAAGAATTACCGGGATTACCCCCACATCGATCCGTTGAATTTCAAATAGATCTTGTACCAGGAGCTGCACCAATAGCTCGTGCTCCTTACAGACTCGCACCCAGCGAGATGAAAGAACTACAAAGCCAATTACAAGAACTTTTAGAGCGTGGTTTCATTCGACCAAGCACATCACCGTGGGGAGCTCCTGTTTTGTTTGTCAAGAAGAAAGATGGTACATTCAGGTTGTGTATCGACTACCGAGAGTTGAACAAACTTACCATCAAGAACCGCTACCCACTACCGAGAATCGACGACTTATTTGATCAACTACAAGGCTCGTCAGTTTATTCAAAGATTGACTTACGTTTCGGGTATCATCAAATGCGGGTGAAAGAAGATGATATTCCAAAGACTGCTTTCAGAACACGTTACGGTCATTACGAGTTTATGGTCATGCCATTTGGTTTAACTAATGCACCAGCTGTGTTCATGGACCTTATGAACCGAGTGTGTGGACCATACCTTGACAAGTTTGTCATTGTTTTCATTGATGACATACTTATTTACTCAAAGAATGACCAAGAACACGGTGAACATTTGAGAAAGGTGTTAGAAGTATTGAGGAAGGAAGAATTGTACGCTAAGTTTTCAAAGTATGCATTTTGGTTGGAAGAAGTTCAATTCCTCGGTCACATAGTGAACAAAGAAGGTATTAAGGTGGATCCGGCAAAGATAGAAACTGTTGAAAAGTGGGAAACCCCGAAAACTCCGAAACACATACGCCAGTTTTTAGGACTAGCTGGTTACTACAGAAGGTTCATCCAAGACTTTTCCAGAATAGCAAAACCCTTGACTGCATTAACGCATAAAGGGAAGAAATTTGAATGGAATGATGAACAAGAGAAAGCGTTTCAGTTATTGAAGAAAAAGCTAACTACGGCACCTATATTGTCATTGCCTGAAGGGAATGATGATTTTGTGATTTATTGTGATGCATCAAAGCAAGGTCTCGGTTGTGTATTAATGCAACGAACGAAGGTGATTGCTTATGCGTCTAGACAATTGAAGATTCACGAACAAAATTATACGACGCATGATTTGGAATTAGGCGCAGTTGTTTTTGCATTAAAGACTTGGAGGCACTACTTATATAGGGTTAAAAGTATTATATATACCGACCACAAAAGTCTTCAACACATATTTAATCAGAAACAACTTAATATGAGGCAGCGTAGGTGGATTGAATTATTGAATGATTACGACTTTGAGATTCGTTACCACCCGGGGAAGGCAAATGTGGTAGCCGATGCCTTGAGCAGGAAGGACAGAGAACCCATTAGAGTAAAATCTATGAATATAATGATTCATAATAACCTTACTACTCAAATAAAGGAGGCGCAACAAGGAGTTTTAAAAGAGGGAAATTTAAAGGATGAAATACCCAAAGGATCGGAGCAGCATCTTAATATTCGGGAAGACGGAACCAGGTATAGGGCTGAAAGGATTTGGGTACCAAAATTTGGAGATATGAGAGAAATGGTACTTAGAGAAGCTCATAAAACCAGATACTCAATACATCCTGGAACAGGGAAGATGTACAAGGATCTCAAGAAACATTTTTGGTGGCCGGGTATGAAAGCCGATGTTGCTAAATACGTAGGAGAATGTTTAACGTGTTCTAAGGTCAAAGCTGAGCATCAGAAACCATCAGGTCTACTTCAACAACCCGAAATCCCAGAATGGAAATGGGAAAACATTACCATGGATTTCATCACTAAATTGCCAAGGACTGCAAGTGGTTTTGATACTATTTGGGTAATAGTTGATCGTCTCACCAAATCAGCACACTTCCTGCCAATAAGAGAAGATGACAAGATGGAGAAGTTAGCACGACTGTATTTGAAGGAAGTCGTCTCCAGACATGGAATACCAATCTCTATTATCTCTGATAGGGATGGCAGATTTATTTCAAGATTCTGGCAGACATTACAGCAAGCATTAGGAACTCGTCTAGACATGAGTACTGCCTATCATCCACAAACTGATGGGCAGAGCGAAAGGACGATACAAACGCTTGAAGACATGCTACGAGCATGTGTTATTGATTTCAGAAACAGTTGGGATCGACATCTACCGTTAGCAGAATTTTCCTACAACAACAGCTACCATTCAAGCATTGAGATGGCTCCGTTTGAAGCACTTTATGGTAGAAAGTGCAGGTCTCCGATTTGTTGGAGTGAAGTGGGGGATAGACAGATTACGGGTCCGGAGATTATACAAGAAACTACCGAGAAGATCATCCAAATTCAACAACGGTTGAAAACCGCCCAAAGTCGACAAAAGAGCTACGCTGACATTAAAAGAAAAGATATAGAATTTGAAATTGGAGAGATGGTCATGCTTAAAGTTGCACCTTGGAAAGGCGTTGTTCGATTTGGTAAACGAGGGAAATTAAATCCAAGGTATATTGGACCATTCAAGATTATTGATCGTGTCGGACCAGTAGCTTACCGCCTAGAGTTACCTCAACAACTCGCGGCTGTACATAACACTTTCCACGTCTCGAATTTGAAGAAATGTTTTGCTAAAGAAGATCTCACTATTCTGTTAGATGAAATCCAAATCAACGAAAAACTTCAATTCATCGAAGAACCCGTCGAAATAATGGATCGTGAGGTTAAAAGACTTAAGCAAAACAAGATACCAATTGTTAAGGTTCGATGGAATGCTCGTAGAGGAATCGAGTTCACCTGGGAGCGTGAAGATCAGATGAAGAAGAAATACCCGCATCTATTTCCAGAAGATTCGTCAACACCTTCAACAGCTTAAAATTTCGGGACGAAATTTATTTAACGGGTAGGTACTGTAGTGACCCGAACTTTTCCATGTTTATATATATTAATTGAGATTGATATTTACATGATTAAATGTTTCCAACATGTTAAGCAATCAAACTTGTTAAGACTTGATTAATTGATATATGTTTCATATAGACAATTGACCACTCAAGTTGACCGGTGATACACGAACGTTAAAACTTGTAAAAACTATATGATGACATATATATGGATATATATATAGTTAACATGATACTATGATAAGTAAACATATCATTAAGTATATTTACAATGAACTACATATGTAAAAACAAGACTACTAACTTAATGATTTTTAAACGAGACATATATGTAACGATTATCGTTGTAAAGACATTTAATGTATATATATCATATTAAGAGATATTCATACATGATAATATCATGATAATATAATAATTTAAAATCTCATTTGATATTATAAACATTGGGTTAACAACATTTAACAAGATCGTTAACCTAAAGGTTTCAAAACAACACTTACATATAACGACTAACGATGACTTAACGACTCAGTTAAAATGTATATACATGTAGTGTTTTAATATGTATTTATACACTTTTGAAAGACTTCAATACACTTATCAAAATACTTCTACTTAACAAAAATGCTTACAATTACATCCTCGTTCAGTTTCATCAACAATTCTACTCGTATGCACCCGTATTCGTACTCGTACAATACACAGCTTTTAGATGTATGTACTATTGGTATATACACTCCAATGATCAGCTCTTAGCAGCCCATGTGAGTCACCTAACACATGTGGGAACCATCATTTGGAAACTAGCAAGAAATATCTCATAAAATTACAAAAATATGAGTAATCATTCATGACTTATTTACATGAAAACAAAATTACATATCCTTTATATCTAATCCATACACCAACGACCAAAAACACCTACAAACACTTTCATTCTTCAATTTTCTTCATCTAATTGATCTCTCTCAAGTTCTATCTTCAAGTTCTAAGTGTTCTTCATATATTCTACAAGTTCTAGTTACATAAAATCAAGAATACTTTCAAGTTTGCTAGCTCACTTCCAATCTTGTAAGGTGATCATCCAACCTCAAGAAATCTTTGTTTCTTACAGTAGGTTATTATTCTAATACAAGGTAATAATCATATTCAAACTTTGGTTCAATTTCTATAACTATAACAATCTTATTTCAAGTGATGATCTTACTTGAACTTGTTTTCGTGTCATGATTCTGCTTCAAGAACTTCGAGCCATCCAAGGATCCGTTGAAGCTAGATCTATTTTTCTATTTTCCAGTAGGTTTATCCAAGGAACTTAAGGTAGTAATGATGTTCATAACATCATTCGATTCATACATATAAAGCTATCTTATTCGAAGGTTTAAACTTGTAATCACTAGAACATAGTTTAGTTAATTTTAAACTTGTTCGCAAATAAAAGTTAATCCTTCTAACTTGACTTTTAAAATCAACTAAACACATGTTCTATATCTATATGATATGCTAACTTAATGATTTAAAACCTGGAAACACGAAAAACACCGTAAAACCAGATTTACGCCGTCGTAGTAACACCGCGGGCTGTTTTGGGTTAGTTAATTAAAAACTATGATAAACTTTGATTTAAAAGTTATTATTCTGAGAAAATGATTTTTATTATGAACATGAAACTATATCCAAAAATTATGGTTAAACTCAAAGTGGAAGTATGTTTTCTAAAATGGTCATCTAGACGTCGTTCTTTCGACTGAAATGACTACCTTTACAAAAACGACTTGTAACTTATTTTTCCGACTATAAACCTATACTTTTTCTGTTTAGATTCATAAAATAGAGTTCAATATGAAACCATAGCAATTTGATTCACTCAAAACGGATTTAAAATGAAGAAGTTATGGGTAAAACAAGATTGGATAATTTTTCTCATTTTAGCTACGTGAAAATTGGTAACAAATCTATTCCAACCATAACTTAATCAATTTGTATTGTATATTATGTAATCTTGAGATACCATAGACACGTATACAATGTTTCGACCTATCATGTCAACACATCTATATATATTTCGGAACAACCATAGACACTCTATATGTGAATGTTGGAGTTAGCTATACAGGGTTGAGGTTGATTCCAAAATATATATAGTTTGAGTTGTGATCAATACTGAGATACGTATACACTGGGTCGTGGATTGATTCAAGATAATATTTATCGATTTATTTCTGTACATCTAACTGTGGACAACTAGTTGTAGGTTACTAACAAGGACAGCTGATTTAATAAACTTAAAACATCAAAATATATTAAAAGTGTTGTAAATATATTTTGAACATACTTTGATATATATGTATATATTGTTATAGGTTCGTGAATCAACCAGTGGCCAAGTCTTACTTCCCGACGAAGTAAAAATCTGTGAAAGTGAGTTTCATTTTCCCTTTTTACTCTTTACATTTATGGGCTGAGAATACATGCAAATGCTTTGTTAACTGTTTTACAATATTTATATGCGTGAGTTTCATTTACCTTTTTACCCTTTATATTTTTGGGCTGAGAATACATGCGCAACTTTTATAACTGTTCTACGAAATAGACACAAGTAATCGAAATTACGTTCTATGGTTGAATGATCGAAACTGAATATGCCCCTTTTTATTAAGTCTGGTAATCTAAGAATTAGGGAACAGACACCCTAATTAACGCGAACTCTAAAGATAGATCTATTGGGCCTAACAAACCCCATCCAAAGTACCGGATGCTTTAGTACTTCGAAATTTATATCATATCCGAAGGGTGTCCCGGAATGATGGGGATATTCTTATATATGCATCTTGTTAATTTCGGTTACCAGGTGTTCACCATATGAATGATTTTTATCTCTATGTATGGGATGTGTATTGAAATATGAAATCTTGTGGTCTATTATTATGATTTGATATATATAGGTTAAACCTATAACTCACCAACATTTTTGTTGACGTTTTAAGCATGTTTATTCTCAGGTGATTATTAAGAGCTTCCGCTGTCGCATACTTAAATAAGGACGAGATTTGGATTCCATGCTTGTATGATATTGTGTAAAAACTGCATTCAAGAAACTTATTTTGTTGTAACATATTTGTATTGTAAACCATTATGTAATGGTCGCGTGTAAACAGGATATTTTAGATTATCATTATTTGATAATCTACGTAAAGCTTTTTAAAACCTTTATCTATGAAATAAAGGTTATGGTTTGTTTTAAAAATGAATGCAGTCTTTGAAAAATGTCTCATATAGAGGTCAAAACCTCGCAACGAAATCAATTAATATGGAACGTTTTTAATCAATAAGAACGGGACATTTCATGCATGCCTGTCAATTTTTTGATGTAAAGAAAGATTGTCTTTTAAAAACGAATGCAATGTTTGTAAAATGTATCATATAGAGGTCAAATACCTCGCAATGTAATCAACTATTGTGAATCGTTTATAATGTATATGAACGGGTCCTTTCACTTACAGCGCTTTGTGGGTCTCGAATACACATATGGTAAAACAAATCTTGTTCATTTACCTTTTCCTTGTTTTTACCCCTTTGTGTAATCGAATTAGCTAAAAACCTATGAATCACTCTTAATTCGGCTCTATCTATATCCAAATAAGAGTAATTTCCCCCTTTGAAACGGTGATGGCTTGTCATTTGACTCCACACACCGTGTGTATCAAAATTTTCATCTATCTTTCTACCGTTTAGTATCAACCCTCTACAATCGGCAGATGCTAACTCCTCAGGCGTATATATACGTAAAGCCTGAGCCATGTCTAGTAAAGACATGTGGCGCATCGAACCGCCTAACAAAAATCTAATAAAAGAACGATCGGTTAAACTAGCTACCCGATCATTCAACTCTATACTACATAACAATTCTTCACACCATACTTTATATACAGGTCTACGCATGGTGAATAAACGTACCCAGTCATTAAAAGTAGAATTACCATACCTCTGTACAAGTAATTCCCTAATTGGCCCGGCCAATTCTACAGCTTCTAAGGGTCCCCATTCTATGACCCTCGGTACCTCAACAACCTTAGAATGAAGAGTATGCAAACCCCTTTGATATTTTGGATAATCTATCCAAAGTCTGTCAAATCTCAGGTTCGGGTGCAACTCTTCCAAGTGCATATCAGAAAAGGTCATGACTGGATGAGGTATATCCTGCTTGTAGTAGTTATCCACCTCCTGTTGTTCCACATTCTCAGCAGGAGCATTGCGGGCTTGGGATGAAGATTCACCCCCTTTCAGTCTGCAAAACATATCAAACACAATTTTTGTGCATCCAAATATGCATTAGTGTCAGCAAAATCATCAATCAAAATAATTACAATGACATGATCAATTTATATCAAACTTAAGTTCATTTTCACATTTTTATCAAATCTACACTTTTTCAAATAAGCATATACGAAAATGTTCGCCAAGTTCATAAGCATTCAACTCAAATAACATGTCAAAATAATCATTACTAGTAATTAAACAAGTTTCAAATGGCATTGTCTTTCAAAAATCAAGTTCATGAATTTTAGACTTGAAAAAGTCCACTTTAATTCTCAAAATCATATTTAGGCTCAAAGTTTGGATCATTTAACTACCTAAACATGTTACACTACTTATTTTAGCAACAATTCATGACAAAAATCGGCCATAACCTGTTTATATCAAAAAGCCCCAAATTTGCTCAAGAACACAAACCCTAGATTACTCTAAATTTGAAGTTTAAGGCTTCTAATCATGTTAAACAGCATCAATCTAGGTTATGCAAGCATAATACATAAACAATTTAATCATAATTACACTAAAAAGCATCAAAATCAAATTGGGGAAAAAATTGCTCAAGAACACCAAATTTCGGATTAAATGGTATTTAGGTGTAGAAATTTACCGTTCTTCTTGAGTAATTCCTAGATAGCATCCTTCTCAACATGATTTTAGTAAAAAATTTGGTGATTAACGGTTAAAAATTGTGATTTTGGGGGTTTTTTCTCGGGTTTTTTCGTGGGTTTTCGCAGTATTTTTTCTTCTGTGGGTTTTGTGTGGACTGAGCTGTTTCAGCTCTTATTTTTTTCTGTAATCCGACCCCTCCGCGACTCGCGGTGAATTACTCTTCAAACTCCGCGAGTCGCGGAGTTTGCTATTTTTTTTTATATAATCATTAACTTATAAAACAATTAAGTACTTAATTTTTAAAATTTTGTTTCCCTTGTTATTTAGGACGAGGTCGTTTCGGATCGATGTCCTAGTCCGTCCTTCGACAAAATTTTAAAATTTGTCTTTTTGTAGCGATTGTTTTAAAAGCTAAGATTTTTTTTTAATGTTTTTGGCATACTTTAATTCAATAAGATTAAAAATAATGATAATAAAAGTTCTCGTCCCTCCCTCGGGTAAAGCAATTTCGGTTCAAAGACCTAGTCTTCAACTTACGACGAATTTTAAAAATCATATTTTAACTTAATGAGATAAAGTAAATTTTTGTTTTTAAATTCACACAACTTAAATATAAAATTCAAAATTAATATTAAAATTTCACACCAAACTTAAAATTTGAAATGCATAAAATTAAAAATTCATATTTTAAAAATTAAAAATTCACACCAAACTTAATTTAAAAATTCATATTATAAATTCATACCAAACTTATATTAATTTTTCAAATATTTACAATTTTAAAAATATTGTTTTTACAAAGTTTACAATATTAATTTAAGATTTATATATTGATTTTAAAAACATGGTAAAAATAAAATTAAAAATCTTTTTGTCTTTTTATCCCACTTTAATCAATCAAATATTATCAAAAATATGCGCCCCTCTTTTTGGTAAAGTAATTTCGGTTCCAAGACCTAATTTAACTCATGACGAATTTTTGAAATATTTTGTGTTGATTGATTAAAGATATTTATACCTTAAGAATAAACGTTAAATTTCGCAGTGATGTAATAAATTTTTGAATGATATCAATAATTTCGGTCGCCAAACCTAATTTTATTCAATACCAATTTAATACTTTTTAGCGAACAAATTAGCGTTTATTATCAAAAGGTTAAAAATAAAAATAAAAACTGTACAGACATACCTGTGAAATACATTTCTTAGTTATATGATCTATCCCATTCATAAGATAGTTGGTTTAATTGGTTTTCCATGGCTACATAGGCGTAACCTCGAGCATTCAGTGTCTTTTCTTCTAAACATATGAACGGTCCGTCTCTGCATAAAGTAACAAATTCGGTATTTGAATAGGTTTGATTATTTGAACATTTACCTCCATGTGACCATTTTCCGCATTTGTGACATCTTTCTAGGTGTCGTGCTCTTCTTTTCGCTGCGGATTTTGATTTTCCTTTACCAAATTGTAACTTATTATCTTCGCATCTGGATTCTTTTCTAACTCCGTCCATTCTTTCTCTGATTACTGATACTAATTCACTCGGTAATATGTCATTATTACGTTTAGTGATCAAAGCGTGTAGCATTAGACCATGGTTTAGTTCACAGGCAGTCCTCATTTCGTAAAAACCTAAAAAAAAATAAAAATTCAGAATGGGGGGGAGAAGACTAGTTCTTTAGGGTCTGCTAGGGAAAGACCATTCGGGTTCCATTTTCGAGAACTACACGAAAACAGACAATCTAACTCTAACAGAAATACATATTATCCTTTAAAGACTTGATTCTCCCCACACTTAGTTAGCTGTGGTGTCGAAATTGTGATTAACTTCGTTGTCGACTTCCACCGGACCATGTATGTAATGTTTAACTCTGTGACCATTAACTTTAAATTCAATCCCATTTGAATTTATTAATTCTATCGTTCCGTATGGGAAAACTCTTTTGACTATGAATGGTCCAGACCATCTTGATTTCAATTTTCCAGGAAATAGCTTGAATCGTGAATTAAAAAGAAGAACTCTGTCTCATTCTTTAGATTCTTTTGAACTTCTGATTCTTTTATCATGCCATTTCTTCGTTCTTTCTTTATAGATTAACGAATTTTCGTATGCTTCATGTCTTAATTCTTCTAATTCGTTTAGTTGACTTAATCGTAGACGTCCGGCTTCATGTAAATCAAGATTACATGTCTTCAAAGCCCAAAATGCTTTGTGTTCAATTTCTACTGGAAGATGACATGCTTTTCCATAAACAAGTCTAAAAGGTGTGGTTCCAATTGGAGTTTTGTAGGCTGTTCTAAAAGCCCAGAGTGCATCCTCCAATTTAATGGACCATTCCTTCGGATTTGATCCTACGGTTTTCTCTAGAATACGTTTTAAGGCTCGGTTGGTATTTTCAACTTGTCCACTTGTTTGTGGATGATATGCGGTGGAGATTTTATGAGTTACTCCATATCTTTTAAGAACTTTCTCAAGTTGATTATTACAGAAATGAGTACCCCGATCACTTATTAAAGCTTTCGGTGTTCCAAACCTTGCAAAAAGATGTTTTAAAAAGTTGACTACATCTCGTGCATCGTTAGTTGGGAGAGCTTGTGCTTCCGCCCATTTAGATACATAATCAATGGCTACGAGTATATATAGATTATTATGAGATTTTGGAAATGGACCCATAAAGTCAATACCCCAAATGTCAAATACTTCACATACTTGGATGACATTTTGTGGCATTTCATCACGTTGACTTATTTTTCCGGCCCTTTGACATGCATCACAGGATTTGCAAAGAAGGTGTGCGTCTTTGTAAATTGTAGGCCAATAGAATCCAGCTTCATAAACTTTTCTTGCTGTTAGTTGAGGCCCATAATGCCCTCCTGTTGGTCCTGTGTGACAATGGTTTAATATTTTACTAGCTTCATCTCCAAATACACATCGGCGTATTATTCCATCAGGACAACTTTTAAACAGACGTGGATCTTCCCAAAAATAGTGTTTTATATCACTGAAGAATTTCTTTCGTCTTTGGTACGATAATCCTTTTTCAAGGAATCCACAAACCAAGTAGTTTGCATAGTCTGCAAACCATGGGATTTCTTTATAATCTATCTTCAATAGATATTCATCAGGAAAGTTGTCTTGTATGGCTGATTCATTTAGAACTTCTAATTCGGGATTTTCAAGACGAGAAAGATGATCAGCGGCGAGATTTTCTGCTCCTCTTTTATCTCGGATTTCAATATCAAACTCTTGTAAGAGTAAGATCCAACGAATTAATCGTGGTTTGGCATCTTGTTTCGAAAATAAGTATCTAAGAGCAGAATGGTCGGTATAGACCACCGTTTTTGCTAGAAAGAGATATGATCGAAATTTGTCAAAAGCAAAGACAATAGCAAGGAGTTCTTTTTCAGTAGTTGTATAGTTCGTTTGTGCTCCTTGTAACGTCTTACTAGCATAATATATAGGTTGAAATCGTTTTTCAATCCTTTGTCCTAAAACGGCTCCCATTGCAAAATCACTTGCATCGCACATTAGTTCAAATGGTAGATTCCAATTTGGTGTTATCATGATCGGTGCATTAGTGAGTTTCTCTTTAAGAATATTAAAAGATTTGATACACTCATCTGAAAAGATGAATGGAGCATCCTTTTCTAGGAGTTTATTCATAGGAGTGGCAATTTTAGAAAAATCTTTTATGAAACGTCGGTAAAAACCGGCATGCCCTAGAAAACTCCTAACTCCTCTAACATTGGTGGGATGTGGAAGTTTAGCAATTACATCTACTTTAGCTCTATCCACCTCAATTCCTTCTTTTGAAATTTTATGTCCAAGAACGATGCCTTCTTTAACCATGAAATGGCATTTCTCCCAATTAAGTACTAGATTTGATTGTTCGCATCTAAGAAGCATTCGTTCAAGATTAGCTAGACATGATTCAAATGTATCACCGAAGACTGAAAAGTCATCCATGAAAACTTCCATGCATTCTTCTATCATGTCGTGAAAAATCGCCATCATGCACCTTTGAAAGGTTGCAGGGGCGTTGCAAAGTCCAAATGGCATGCGTTTGTAAGCAAAAGTACCATAAGGGCACGTGAATGTGGTTTTCTCTTGGTCCTCGGGTGCTATTGGAATTTGAAAATATCCGAAAAATCCATCTAGAAAACAATAGTAACTATTTCCGGCTAATCTTTCCAACATTTGATCAATAAAAGGTAAGGGAAAGTGATCTTTTCTGGTGGCGTCATTTAATTTTCTATAATCAATACACACACGCCATCCTGTTACAGTTCTAGTAGGAATAAGCTCATTTTTCTCATTTGTAATGACAGTCATGCCACCCTTCTTAGGCACGCATTGAACTGGGCTTACCCATGGACTATCAGAGATTGGATAAATTAAACCTGCATCTAGCAGTTTAATAATCTCTTTCTTAACTACATCTTGCATATTAGGATTTAGTCTTCGTTGGCGTTGCACATACGTTTTATGACCTTCTTCCATAAGGATTTTATATGTGCAATACGAAGGACTTATTCCTTTAATATCATGAATCTTCCATGCAATGGCTGATTTATGAGCTTTCAACACAGAAATGAGTTGTGATTTCTCATTTTCAGTAAGAGAAGACGATATTATTACAGGTAATTCAGATTCACCATGTAAATAAGCGTATTCCAAATGGTTTGGAAGTGGCTTTAACTCTAATTTCGGAGGTTCTTCTATCGATGATTTGTATCGATATCTGTCTTCTTCTTTTAGCATTTGAATTTCTTCTGTTGTTGGTTCATATCCATTAGCTATAAGTGTAGCTAACATTTCAGCTTCATCAATTGGTTCATTACCTTCTCCTAAAGAGCATTCTCCTGTTCCTTGTAATTCTGGAAATTCTTCTAATAATTCTGCATGTGCATCTATAGTTTGAATATAATAACATGTATCATCTGCAGATTGTGGTTGTTGCATTGCTCTATCAACTGAAAAGGTAACACTCTCATCCTCTATACTTAGGGTCAGTTTCTTACCGAACACGTCTATCATTGCTTTAGCCGTGTTTAAGAATGGTCTTCCTAATATGAGAGGAACTTGAGAATCTTCTTCCATGTCCAGAACAACAAAATCTACTGGAAATACTAAAGTACCAACTTTAACTAGCATGTTCTCCATTATCCCTCTAGGATATTTTATTGATCTATCGGCTAGTTGTATGCTTATTCTGGTTGGTTTCAATTCTCCAAGGTCTAGTTTAGCGTATAGTGAATACGGCATTAAATTTATACTAGCACCTAAGTCTGCCAATGCTTCTATTGAATTAAGACTACCCAGAAAACATGGAATTGTGAAACTTCCTGGATCAGATAGTTTTTCTGGTATCTTATTCAACAGCACTGCTGAACAATTAGCATTCATAGTAACAGTCGAGAGTTCTTCCATTTTCTTTCTATTTGAGATTAGATCTTTCAAGAATTTAGCATATCTAGGCATTCCTGAAATCACATCAATGAAAGGAAGATTTACATTTTTCTGTTTAAACATATCCAAGAATTTGGATTGCTCGGCTTCAAGTTTTTCTTTCTTCATTTTACTCGGATAAGGAAGTGGTGGTTGATATGGTTTAACATAAGGTTTAGCCTTAGCTGTGTTATCTTCATTAATCTTTTCAACTACCGGTTCTTTTTCCTTATCTTGATCAGGTTGTGGTTCTTGTGGAGTAGGAATGGCTTCATCAGAAGTTACAGGTATTTTAGGTGGTTTAAGTGTTGTACCACTTCTTGTGGTAATGGCTTTAGCTGTTTCATTCCGGGGGTTAGTGATAATGCTAAAAACGAACATATATTTCATAGCATTATTCCTCAAGAAAGACAAGCTTTTAGTTGCAATTGTTCTATTTACAAGTGATATTCGTTTAAATAATAAAAGGTGAAGACAAAATATAGATTCGACGAATTGAAGACGCAAACGACCAAAAAGCTCAAAAGTACAAAAGACAATCAAAAAGGTTCCAATTATTGATAAGAAACGTCTCGAAATTACAAGAGTACAAGATTCAAAACGCAAAGTACAAAATATAAAATTGTACGCAAGGACGTTCGAAAATCCGGAACCGGGACCAGAGTCAACTCTTAACGCTCGTCGCAACGGACTAAAAATTACAAGTTAACTATGTATATAAATATAATATAATATATAATTAATTATATTAATTATATATATATATTAAAAACCGTCGGCAGAGAAAACTCCAAGGACTGAGCTGTAATTTCTATCTCCGCGACTCGCGGAGTTTGAAGGGGTTTTTGCCGCGAGTCGCGGAGCCCCAAAATTCTACTCTGGCTATAAAGCAAACCGAATTCTGATCAAATTTCATATTCTATTTCAATCTCTCTCTCAATATATACGTAATATATATATATATAATTTATATTTTAATTTTAATTTTAATTTTAAATCCTAATAATAAGGGTATGTTAGCGAATGTTGTAAGGGTATAAGTCGAAATTCTGTCCGTGTAACGCTACGCTATTTTTAATCATTGTAAGTTATGTTCAACCTTTTTATATTAATGTCTCGTAGCTAAGTTATTATTATGCTTATTTAAAACGAAGTAATCATGATGTTGGGCTAATTACTAAAATTGGGTAATTGGGCTTTGTACCATAATTGGGGTTTGGACAAAAGAACGACACTTGTGGAAATTAGACTATGGGCTATTAATGGGCTTTATATTTGTTTAACTAAATGAAAGTTTGTTAATGTTAATATAAAGATTTACAATTGGGCGTCCCTATAAATTACCATATACACTCAATCGGACACGATGGGCGGGGTATTTATATGTACGAATAATCGTTCATTTAACCGGACACGGGAATGGATTAATAGCCACTAGAATAATTAAAACAGGGGTGAAATTACATTCAAGGGTAATTGGTGTAATTGTTAACAAAGTAGTAAAACCTTGGTTTACACGCAGCCGATAACCTGGTGTATTCATTAAACAAAGTATTAAAACCTTGTTACAATTCGAATCCCCAATTAGTTGGAATATTTAACTTCGGGTATAATAATAATTTGACGAGGACACTTGCAATTTATATTTATGACTGATGGACTGTTATGGACAAAAACCAGACGGACATATTAAATAATCCAGGACAAAGGACAATTAACCCATGGGCATAAAACTAAAATCAACACGTCAAACATCATGATTACGGAAGTTTAAATAAGCATAATTCTTTTATTTCATATTTAATTTCCTTTATTTTATATTTAATTGCACTTCTAATTATCGCACTTTTATTTATTGTTATTTAATCGCACTTTTAATTATCGTACTTTTTAATTATCGCAATTTTATTATTCGCAATTTCATTATCGTTATTTACTTTAAGCTTTAATTTAAGTCTTGTATTTATTTTATATTTTACATTAGGTTTTAACTGCGACTAAAGTCTTAAAATCGACAAACCGGTCATTAAACGGTAAAAACCCCCCTTTATAATAATAATATTACTTATATATATATTTGTATTTTTATAAAAGTAAACTAATATAGCGTTGAGCTTTGTTTAAAGATTTCCCTGTGGAACGAACCGGACTTACTAAAAACTACACTACTGTACGATTAGGTACACTGCCTATAAGTGTTGTAGCAAGGTTTAAGTATATTCATTCTATAAATAAATAAATATCTTGTGTAAAATTGTATCGTATTTAATAGTATTTCCTGCAAAAATTTAATAGTATTTTATAACCCTCTGCTTTGACATCAAGTATTTTTGGCGCCGCTGCCGGGGAACTATCTTAAAAGCCGGAAGCGCAACGCTAATAATAAGAAAAGAAAAAAAAAAGAGATTTTTTAGTTTACTTTTATTAAAATTCGCTTTTGTAAAAATACGTTTTAATTATTCAAAAATATAAAAAAGAAAAAACAAAAATATAAGCATTTTTAAGATTTTGTTAAATATTTAAGTTTTATAAGTTTCTTTATTTCTATTTTAGTTTATAAAAATATAAGTTTTATTTTAAAATCTTTTATTTATTTAAAAAACAGAAAACATAAAATAAAAAAAAAATAAAGAAAAACGCGTAAAAATTAAAAGCTGTCAACAGAATTTCTGAACCCCGCGAGTCGCGGGGTTTTCCTCATTAATCACCGCAACTCGCGGAGCCCCAAAATTCTACTCTGGCTATAAAGCAAACCGAATTCTGATCAAATTTCATATTCTATTTCAATCTCTCTCTCAATATATACGTAATATATATATATAATTTATATTTTAACTTTAATTTTAATTTTAAATCCTAATAATAAGGGTATGTTAGCGAATGTTGTAAGGGTATAAGTCGAAATTCTGTCCGTGTAACGCTACGCTATTTTTAATCATTGTAAGTTATGTTCAACCTTTTTATATTAATGTCTCGTAGCTAAGTTATTATTATGCTTATTTAAAACGAAGTAATCATGATGTTGGGCTAATTACTAAAATTGGGTAATTGGGCTTTGTACCATAATTGGGGTTTGGACAAAAGAACGACACTTGTGGAAATTAGACTATGGGCTATTAATGGGCTTTATATTTGTTTAACTAAATGAAAGTTTGTTAATGTTAATATAAAGATTTACAATTGGGCGTCCCTATAAATTACCATATACACTCAATCGGACACGATGGGCGGGGTATTTATATGTACGAATAATCGTTCATTTAACCGGACACGGGAATGGATTAATAGCCACTAGAATAATTAAAACAGGGGTGAAATTACATTCAAGGGTAATTGGTGTAATTGTTAACAAAGTAGTAAAACCTTGGTTTACACGCAGTCGATAACCTGGTGTATTCATTAAACAAAGTATTAAAACCTTGTTACAATTCGAATCCCCAATTAGTTGGAATATTTAACTTCGGGTATAATAATAATTTGACGAGGACACTTGCAATTTATATTTATGACTGATGGACTGTTATGGACAAAAACCAGACGGACATATTAAATAATCCAGGACAAAGGACAATTAACCCATGGGCATAAAACTAAAATCAACACGTCAAACATCATGATTACGGAAGTTTAAATAAGCATAATTCTTTTATTTCATATTTAATTTCCTTTATTTTATATTTAATTGCACTTTTAATTATCGCACTTTTATTTATTGTTATTTAATCGCACTTTTAATTATCGTACTTTTTAATTATCGCAATTTTATTATTCGCAATTTCATTATCGTTATTTACTTTAAGCTTTAATTTAAGTCTTGTATTTATTTTATATTTTACATTAGGTTTTAACTGCGACTAAAGTCTTAAAATCGACAAACCGGTCATTAAACGGTAAAAACCCCCCTTTATAATAATAATATTACTTATATATATATTTGTATTTTTATAAAAGTAAACTAATATAGCGTTGAGCTTTGTTTAAAGATTTCCCTGTGGAACGAACCGGACTTACTAAAAACTACACTACTGTACGATTAGGTACACTGCCTATAAGTGTTGTAGCAAGGTTTAAGTATATCCATTCTATAAATAAATAAATATCTTGTGTAAAATTGTATCGTATTTAATAGTATTTCCTGCAAAAATTTAATAGTATTTTATACCCCTCTGCTTTGACATCAAGTATTTTTGCCGCTGCCGGGGTTTTCCTCATTAATCACCGCAACTCGCGGAGCCACTCTGACACGCGAACAGAAGCCCTAAAACTGCATTAATTACGGGTTATTAATTATTATTATTATTATTTAACCTAATTATTATTATTATTATTATTAGTTTTAGTTTTATTTTTACTTTTTACTTTTTATTTATATATTTTAGTTAAATTAGTTTTATTAAATTATAAAATTAATAGTTTTATAAAATAAATAATATAAAAATAATATTTTTATAAAAATTGTACTTTTTACAACTTTTTATATATTTTTATATTTTGTCCCTTTTTAATCGTTGTAGCGTAAAATTTGTATTTTTTAGCTCATATTTAATTTTAAACTTAGTTTTTGCTATAGTTATTTTTACTCCTAGATTTTTAGGCTTTGCCGTAGAATTCCTTAAGTGCTTTTTCTTTAGACTAAGATTTAGGTGCTTTAGAATTTTGCGACGCCTTTTTAAGTTTTATTTTCTTTTTAAGTTATTTCCATTTGGGATTTAGTTTTTCCTGTAAGCTTTAATATTTTTAGACCTTTTTACTATGTACCAATTATCATTCCAATTAGTAATTTCAATTTGCGATTATAATTTTAAGTTAGTTGTAGTAATAAGGTTAGGTTAGTCAAGTATTTTTAAGTTTTTATAAGTTTCTTTTATTTTTCCGTCACCTTTTATTTTTCAACCATTTTTTTTCTTTTTCGACCTTTTGCGACGAACTCTTTTTCTCTCTTATTTCTCGCTATTCTAGTTTTAGGACATAGATTTTTATTCTACTTCTTATCTAAATTTCTTAAAATTACGAAAATTTATTTTAAGTGGTTAAATTGATAGACATCAAAATTTTCTGGTTCGTAGTAATAGTTGGATTTGTACGTGGACCGGGTTATTGGAGCCAAACAGTCCTCAATTATATTGAGACCAAACGAATCCTGCCCCTCTGCTGCATCTTTTGGCTATTCGAAACGTGGGCAAAATCAGAAAAGTCTATCGATTGGATAACTTATTATAATTTTTCTTTCCTTTTTAAAACTAATAGGATATTCAGTGAATGCACCGAGCAAGACGTTCATCACCTTTTGTACGTTCACCACCTGTAACTAGATCAAGACGTTTAACAAATATAACCGCCGTTGATTTTTCTTTAGAATCGTCATCCAGTCGACCAAGTACTTCAGTTCAAATTTCCGATAATCCATTTTTTGAACCCAACCTCACAATTGAGAATCCAGAAAATATTCAGGAACGGTTCATAGATCCTGAACCATTAAACTTTCCTCCGGAACCACCAATCATTCAAACAGAGATTGTTGAGGAACGAACCATTAAATCAGAATCATCTAGTGATACCGATTCAACAAATTCAATTATGGAGAATCTGGAACCTTTAAGTATGGAAGACCGAATGAGAGCTAAACGCACTGGCCAAGGTCACGCAATTACTCATCCAGACATTAATGCGCCAGATTATGAAATCAAAGGACAAATTCTACACATGGTGACTAATCAATGCCAATTTAGTGGTGCGCCGAAGGAAGATCCAAATGAACATCTACGTACCTTTAATAGGATCTGCACACTATTTAAAATCCGATAAGTGGAGGATGAACAGATATATCTCATGTTATTTCCCTGGACTTTAAAGGGAGAAGCCAAAGATTGGTTGGAATCGTTACCTGAAGGGGCGATTGATACATGGGACGTTTTAATTGACAAATTTCTTAAACAATTCTTTCCTGCATCTAAAGCCGTAAGACTTCAAGCAGAAATTGTTACGTTCACACAGAAGCCAAATGAAACTCTATATGAGGCGTGGACAAGATATGGAAAGTTGTTAAGAGGATGTCCGCAACATGGTTTAGACACCTGTCAAATAGTACAAATATTCTACCGAGGATGCGACATCACTACAAGGAAAGATATAGATATAGCAGCTGGTGGTTCTATTATGAAGAAAACCGAAACTGATGCTTACAAAATTATTGATAATACTGCTTCCCACTCACATGAGTGGCACCAAGAAAAAGATATCATTAGATCATCTAAAGCAGCTAGAGCCGATTCTAGCCATGACTTAGATTCCATTTCCGCAAAGATAGATGCTGTGGAGAGACGAATGGAAAAGATGACTAAGGATATTCACTCAATACGAATTAGTTGTGAGCAGTGTGGAGGACCACATTTGACAAAAGATTGTCTAAGTATTGAATTAACAATGGAACAAAGAGAGAATATTTCATACATAAACCAAAGGCCTGGAAATAATTATCAGAATAATTATCAACCGCCAAGACCGATTTACAATCAAAACCAGAATTATAACCGAAATATTCCATACAATAACCAACAAGGTCCTAGCAATCAACAAGTATCCAATAATACTTACAATCAGCAAAGACCAAATTTTCAAAACAAACCACCACAACAAACCGATGATAAAAAGCCGAATTTAGAAGATATGATGACAAAGCTAGTCGAAACTCAAACGCAGTTTTTCACATCTCAAAAACAAACCAATGAACAAAATGCTCAAGCATTTAGAAATCAACAAGCTTCTATTCAAAATCTGGAACAAGAAGTAAGTAACCTAGCAAGGTTAATAGGTGAAAGAAAACCGGGAAGTTTACCTAGTGATACAAATGCTAACCCCCGGAATGAAACAGCTAAAGCTATTACCACAAGAAGTGGTACAACACTTAAATCACCTGAAATACCTGTAACTTCTGATGAAACTATTCCTACTCCACAAGAACCACAACCTGATCAAGATAAGGAAAAAGAACCGGTAGTTGAAAAGGTTAATGAAGATAACACAGTTAAGGATAAACCTTATGTTAAACCATACCAACCACCACTTCCTTATCCGAGTAAAATGAAGAAAGAGAAACTTGAAGCCGAGCAATCCAAATTCTTGGATATGTTTAAACAGATAAATGTAAATCTTCCTTTCATTGATGTGATTTCAGGAATGCCTAGATATGCTAAATTCTTGAAAGATCTAATCTCAAATAGAAAGAAAATGGAAGAACTCTCGGCTGTCACTATGAATGCTAATTGTTCAGCAGTGCTGTTGAATAAGATACCAGAAAAATTATCTGATCCAGGAAGTTTCACAATTCCATGTTTTCTGGGTAGTCTTAGTTCAATAGAAGCATTGGCAGACTTAGGTGCTAGTATAAATCTAATGCCGTATTCACTATACGCTAAACTAGACCTTGGAGAATTGAAACCAACCAGAATAAGCATACAACTAGCCGATAGATCAATAAAATATCCTAGAGGGATAATGGAGAACATGCTAGTTAAAGTTGGTACTTTAGTATTTCCAGTAGACTTTGTTGTTCTGGACATGGAAGAAGATTCTCAAGTTCCTCTCATATTAGGAAGACCATTCTTAAACACGGCTAAAGCAATGATAGACGTGTTCGGTAAGAAACTGACCCTAAGTATAGAGGATGAGAGTGTTACCTTTTCAGTTGATAGAGCAATGCAACAACCACAATCTGCAGATGATACATGTTATTATATTCAAACTATAGATGCACATGCAGAATTATTAGAAGAATTTCCAGAATTACAAGGAACGGGAGAATGTTCTTTAGGAGAAGGTAATGAACCAATTGATGAAGCTGAAATGTTAGCTACACTTATAGCTAATGGATATGAACCAACAACAGAAGAAATTCAAATGCTAAAAGAAGAAGACAGATATCGATATAAATCATCGATAGAAGAACCTCCGAAATTAGAGTTAAAGCCACTTCCAAACCATTTGGAATACGCTTATTTACATGGTGAATCTGAATTACCTGTAATAATATCGTCTTCTCTTACTAAAAATGAGAAATCACAACTCATTTCTGTATTGAAAGCTCATAAACCAGCCATTGCATGGAAGATTCATGATATTAAAGGAATAAGTCCTTCGTATTGCACACATAAAATCCTTATGGAAGAAGGTCATAAAACGTATGTGCAACGCCAACGAAGACTAAATCCTAATATGCAAGATGTAGTTAAGAAAGAGATTATTAAACTGCTAGATGCAGGTTTGATATATCCAATTTCTGATAGTCCATGGGTAAGCCCCGTTCAATGCGTGCCTAAGAAGGGTGGCATGACTGTCATCACAAATGAGAAAAATGAACTTATTCCTACTAGGACTGTAACAGGATGGCGTGTATGTATTGATTATAGAAAATTAAATGACGCCACCAGAAAAGATCACTTTCCCTTACCTTTCATAGATCAAATGTTGGAAAGATTAGCCGGAAATAGTTACTATTGTTTTCTAGATGGATTTTTCGGATATTTTCAAATTCCAATAGCACCCGAGGACCAAGAGAAAACCACATTCACGTGCCCTTATGGTACTTTTGCTTACAAACGCATGCCATTTGGACTTTGCAACGCCCCTGCAACCTTTCAAAGGTGCATGATGGCGATTTTTCACGACATGATAGAAGAATGCATGGAAGTTTTCATGGATGACTTTTCAGTCTTCGGTGATACATTTGAATCATGTCTAGCTAATCTTGAACGAATGCTTCTTAGATGCGAACAATCAAATCTAGTACTTAATTGGGAGAAATGCCATTTCATGGTTAAAGAAGGCATCGTTCTTGGACATAAAATTTCAAAAGAAGGGATTGAAGTGGATAGAGCTAAAGTAGATGTAATTGCTAAACTTCCACATCCCACAAATGTTAGAGGAGTTAGGAGTTTTCTAGGGCATGTCGGTTTTTACCGACGTTTCATAAAAGATTTTTCTAAAATTGCCACTCCTATGAATAAACTCCTAGAAAAGGATGCGCCATTCATCTTTTCAGATGAGTGTATCAAATCTTTTAATATTCTTAAAGAAAAACTCACTAATGCACCGATCATGATAACACCAAATTGGAATCTACCATTTGAACTAATGTGCGATGCAAGTGATTTTGCAATGGGAGCCGTTTTAGGACAAAGGATTGAAAAACGATTTCAACCTATATATTATGCTAGTAAGACATTACAAGGAGCACAAACGAACTATATACAACTACTGAAAAAGAACTCCTTGCTATTGTCTTTGCTTTTGACAAATTTCGATCATATCTCGTTCTAGCAAAAACGGTGGTCTATACCGACCATTCTGCTCTTAGATACCTATTTTCAAAACAAGATGCTAAACCAAGATTAATCCGTTGGATCTTACTCTTACAAGAGTTTGATATTGAAATCCGAGATAAAAGAGGAGCATAAAATCTCGCCGCTTGATAATGCTAAAAACGAACATATATTTCATAGCATTATTCCTCAAGAAAGACAAGCTTTTAGTTGCAATTGTTCTATTTACAAGTGATATTCGTTTAAATAATAAAAGGTGAAGACAAAAGACAGATTCAACGATTTGAAGACGCAAACGACCAAAAAGCTCAAAAGAACAAAAGACAATCAAAAAGGTTCCAATTATTGATAAGAAACGTCTCAAAATCACAAGAGTACAAGATTCAAAACGCAAAGTACAAGATATTAAATTGTACGCGAGGACGTTCGAAAATCCGGAACCGGGACCAGAGTCAATTCTTAACGCTCGACGCAACGGACTAAAAATTACAAGTTAACTATATATATAAATATAATATAATATATAATTAATTATATTAATTATATATATATTATATATATATATTTAAAACCGTCGGCAGCAGGAAACTCCAAGGGTGTAAACTGTAAATACCTCTCCGCGACTCGCGGAGTTTTAAGGGTATTTGGCCGCGAGTCGCGGAGCCCCAAAAATCAAGTCTGGCTATAAATCAACCCGAATTCTGATCAAAATCATCATCATTTTTTCTTCTCATTCATACGAAGTAATATATATTTATATTTATAATTTATATTTTAATTTTAATTATAATTCTAATAATAAGGGTATGTTAGCGAATGTTGTAAGGGTGTAAGTCGAAATTCTGTCCGTGTAACGCTACGCTATTTTTAATCATTGTAAGTTATGTTCAACCTTTTTATATTAATGTCTCGTAGCTAAGTTATTATTATGCTTGTTTAAAACGAAGTAATCATGATGTTAGGCTAATAATTAAAATTGGGTAATTGGGCTTTGTACCATAATTGGGGTTTGGACAAAAGAACGACACTTGTGGAAATTAGACTATGGGCTATTAATGGGCTTTATATTTGTTTAACTAAATGAAAGTTTGTTAATGTTAATATAAAGATTTACAATTGGGCGTCCCTATAAATTACCATATACACTCGATCGGACACGATGGGCGGGGTATTTATATGTACGAATAATCGTTCATTTAACCGGACACGGGAATGGATTAATAGCCACTAGAATAATTAAAACAGGGGTGAAATTACATTCAAGGGTAATTGGTGTAATTGTTAACAAAGTAGTAAAACCTTGGTTTACACGCAGTCGATAACCTGGTGTATTCATTAAACAAAGTATTAAAACCTTGTTACAATTCGAATCCCCAATTAGTTGGAATATTTATCTTCGGGTATAATAATAATTTGACAAGGACACTTGCAATTTATATTTATGACTGATGGACTGTTATGGACAAAAACCAGACGGACATATTGAATAATCCAGGACAAAGGACAATTAACCCAAGGGCATAAAACTAAAATCAACACGTCAAACATCATGATTACGGAAGTTTAAATAAGCATAATTCTTTTATTTCATATTTAATTTCCTTTATTTTATATTTAATTGCACTTCTAATTATCGCACTTTTATTTATTGTTATTTTATTTTATCGCACTTTTAATTATCGTACTTTTTAATTATCGCAATTTAATTTTATCGCATTTTTATTATTCGCAATTTCATTATCGTTATTTACTTTACGCTTTAATTTAAAGTCTTGTATTTATTTAATATTTTACATTAGGTTTTAACTGCGACTAAAGTTTTAAAATCGACAAACCGGTCATTAAACGGTAAAAACCCCCCTTTATAATAATAATATTACTTATATATATATTTGTATTTTTATAAAAGTAAACTAATATAGCGTTGAGCTTTGTTTAAAGATTTCCCTGTGGAACGAACCGGACTTACTAAAAACTACACTACTGTACGATTAGGTACACTGCCTATAAGTGTTGTAGCAAGGTTTAAGTATATCCATTCTATAAATAAATAAATATCTTGTGTAAAATTGTATCGTATTTAATAGTATTTCCTAGTAAAATATAAGCTATTTTATATACACCTCGTTCGACATCAAGTATTTTTGGCGCCGCTGCCGGGGAACATCTTAAAAGCCGGAAGCGCAACGCTAATATAAAAAAAAAAAACAAGATTTTTAGTTACTTTTATTAAAAATTTGCTTTTGTAGAAATACGTTTTAATTATTCAAAAATATAAAAAACAAAAATATAAGCATTTTTAAGATTTTGTTAAATATTTAAGTTTTATAAGTTTCTTTATTTTTATTTTAGTTTATAAAAATATAAGTTTTAATTTTAATATCTTTTATTTAATTAAAAAAACAGAAAACAAAATAAAAAGAAAAAAAAATAAAAAGAAAAACGCGTAAAAAGACAAAGCTGTCAACTGAATTCCTGAACCCCGCGACTTGCGGGGTTTTCCTCTTTATTTGCCGCGACTCGCGGAGACCCTCTGACACACGGACAAAAACCCTAATCACGGGTTATTTTTAATTATTATTATTATTAAAACCTAAATATTATTATTATTATTAATTTTAGTTTTATTTTTACTTTTTACTTTATATTTATGTATTTAGTATTAATTAAGTTTTTATTAAATTGTAAAATTAATAGTTTAGTAAAATAAATAATATAAAATAATATTTTTATAAAAATTGTACTTTTTACAATTTTTTGTATATTTTTATATTTTGTACCTTTTTAATCGTTGTAGCGTAACTTTTGTATTTTTAGCTCATATTTAATTTTAAACTTAGTTTTAGCTATAGTTATTTTTACTCCTAGATTTTTAGGCTTTGCCGTAGAATTCCTTAAGTGCTTTTTCTTTAGACTAAGATTTAGGTGCTTTAAAATTTTGCGACGCCTTTTTAAGTTTTAGTTTCTTTTTAAGTTATTTCCATTTGGGATTTAGTTTTTCCTGTAAGCTTTAATATTTTTAGACACCTTTTACTATGTACCAATTATCATTCCAATTAGTAATTTCAATTTGCGATTATAATTTTAAGCTAGTTGTAGTAATAAGGTTAAATTAGTTAAGTATTTTTAAAGTTTTTATAAGTTTCTTTTATTTTTCCGTCACCTTTTATTTTTCAACCATTTTTCTTTTTCGACCTTTTGCGACGAACTCTTTGTCTTTCTTATTTCTCGCCATTCTAGTTTTTAGGACATAGATTTTTATTCTACTTCTTATCTAAATTTCTTAAAATTACGAAAATTTATTTTGAGTGGTTAAATTAATAGACATCAAAATTTTCTGGTTCGTAGTAATAGTTGGATTTGTACGTGGACCGGGTTATTGGAGCCAAACAGTCCTCAATTATATTGAGACCAAACGAATCCTGCCCCTCTGCTGCATCTTTTGGCTATTCGAAACGTGGGCAAAATCAGAAAAGTCTATTAATTGGATAACTTATTATAATTTTTCTTTCCTTTTTAAAACTAATAAGATATTCAGTGAATGCACCGAGCAAGACGTTCACCACCTTTTGTACGTTCACCACCTGTAACTCGATCAAGACATCGTTTAACAAATATAACCGCCTTTGATTTTTCTTTAGAATCGTCATCCATTCGACCAAGTACTTCAGTTCAAATTTCCGATAATCCATTTTTTGAACCCGACCTCACAATTGAGAATCCAGAAAATATTCAGGAACGGTTCATAGATCCTGAACCATTAAACTTTCCTCCGGAACCACCAATCATTCAAACAGAGATTGTTGAGGAACGAACTATTAAATCAGAATCATCTAGTGATACCGATTCAACAAATTCAATTATGGAGAATCTGGAACCTTTAAGTATGGAAGACCGAATGAGAGCTAAACGCACTGGCCAAGGTCACGCAATTACTCATCCAGACATTAATGCGCCAGATTATGAAATCAAAGGACAAATTCTACACATGGTGACTAATCAATGCCAATTTAGTGGTGCGCCGAAAGAAGATCCAAATGAACATCTACGTACCTTTAATAGGATCTGCACACTATTTAAAATCCGAGAAGTGGAGGATGAACAGATATATCTCATGTTATTTCCCTGGACTTTAAAGGGAGAAGCCAAAGATTGGTTGGAATCGTTACCTGAAGGGGCGATCGATACATGGGACGTTTTAATTGATAAATTTCTTAAACAATTCTTTCCTGCATCTAAAGCCGTAAGACTTCAAGCAGAAATTGTTACGTTCACACAAAAGCCAAATGAAACTCTATATGAGGCGTGGACAAGATATGGAAAGTTGTTAAGAGGATGTCCGCAACATGGTTTAGACACCTGTCAAATAGTACAAATATTCTACCAAGGATGCGACATCACTACAAGGAAAGACATAGATATAGCAGCTGGTGGTTCGATTATGAAGAAAACCGAAACTGATGCTTACAAAATTATTGATAACACTGCTTCCCACTCACATGAGTGGCACCAAGAAAAAGATATCATTAGATCATCTAAAGCAGCTAGAGCCGATTCTAGCCATGACTTAGATTCCATTTCAGCAAAGATAGATACTTTCGAGAGACGAATGGAAAAAATGACTAAAGATATTCATGCTATACGAATTAGTTGTGAGCAGTGTGGAGGACCACATTTGACAAAAGATTGTCTCAGTATTGAATTAACAATGGAACAAAGAGAGAATATTTCATACATAAACCAAAGGCCTGGAAATAATTATCAGAATAATTATCAACCGCCAAGACCGATTTACAATCAAAACCAGAATTATAACCGAAATATTCCATACAACAACCAACAAGGTCCTAGCAATCAACAATTATCCAATAATACTTATAATCAGCAAAGACCGAATTTTCAGAACAAACCACCACAACAAACCGATGATAAAAAGCCGAATTTAGAAGATATGATGACAAAGCTAGTTGAAACTCAAACGCAGTTTTTCACATCTCAAAAACAAACCAATGAACAAAATGCTCAAGCATTTAGAAATCAACAAGCTTCTATTCAAAATCTGGAACAAGAAGTAAGTAACCTAGCAAGGTTAATAGGTGAAAGAAAACCGGGAAGTCTACCGAGCGATACAAACGCTAACCCCCGGAATGAAACAGCTAAAGCTATTACCACAAGAAGTGGTACAACACTTAAACCACCTAAAATACCTGTAACTTCTGATGAAACTATTCCTACTCCACAAGAACCACAACCAGATCAAGATAAGGAAAAAGAACTGGTAGTTGAAAAGGTTAATGAAGATAACACAGTTAAGGATAAACCTTATGTTAAACCATACCAACCACCACTTCCTTATCCGAGTAAAATGAAGAAGGAAAAACTTGAAGCCGAGCAATCCAAATTCTTGGATATGTTTAAACAGATAAATGTAAATCTTCCTTTCATTGATGTGATTTCAGGAATGCCAAGATATGCTAAATTCTTGAAAGATCTAATCACGAATAGAAAGAAAATGGAAGAACTCTCGGCTGTTACTATGAATGCAAATTGTTCAGCAGTGCTGTTGAATAAGATACCAGAAAAACTATCTGATCCAGGAAGTTTCACAATTCCATGTTTTCTGGGTAGTCTTAGTTCAATAGAAGCATTGGCAGACTTAGGTGCTAGTATAAATCTAATGCCGTATTCACTATACGCTAAACTAGACCTTGGAGAATTAAAACCAACAAGAATAAGCATACAACTAGCCGATAGATCAATAAAATATCCTAGAGGGATAATGGAGAACATGCTAGTTAAAGTTGGTACTTTAGTATTTCCAGTAGATTTTGTTGTTTTAGACATGGAAGAAGATTCTCAAGTTCCTCTCATATTAGGAAGACCATTCTTAAACACGGCTAAAGCAATGATAGACGTGTTCGGTAAGAAACTGACCCTAAGTATAGAGGATGAGAGTGTTACCTTTTCAGTTGATAGAGCAATGCAACAACCACAATCTGCAGATGATACATGTTATTATATTCAAACTATAGATGCACATGCAGAATTATTAGAAGAATTTCCAGAATTACAAGGAACAGGAGAATGTTCTTTAGGAGAAGGTAATGAACCAATTGATGAAGCCGAAATGTTAGCTACACTTATAGCTAATGGATATGAACCAACAACAGAAGAAATTCAAATGCTAAAAGAAGAAGACAGATATCGATATAAATCATCGATAGAAGAACCTCCGAAATTAGAGTTAAAGCCACTTCCAAACCATTTGGAATACGCTTATTTACATGGTGAATCTGAATTACCTGTAATAATATCGTCTTCTCTTACTGAAAATGAGAAATCACAACTCATTTCTGTGTTGAAAGCTCATAAACCAGCCATTGCATGGAAGATTCATGATATTAAAGGAATAAGTCCTTCGTATTGCACACATAAAATCCTTATGGAAGAAGGTCATAAAACGTATGTGCAACGCCAACGAAGACTAAATCCTAATATGCAAGATGTAGTTAAGAAAGAGATTATTAAACTGCTAGATGCAGGTTTGATATATCCAATTTCCGATAGTCCATGGGTAAGCCCAGTTCAATGCGTACCTAAGAAGGGTGGTATGACTGTCATTACAAATGAGAAAAATGAGCTTATTCCTACTAGGACTGTAACAGGATGGCGTGTGTGTATTGATTATAGAAAATTAAATGACGCCACCAGAAAAGATCACTTTCCCTTACCTTTCATAGATCAAATGTTGGAAAGATTAGCCGGAAATAGTTACTATTGTTTTCTAGATGGATTTTCCGGATATTTTCAAATTCCAATAGCACCCGAAGACCAAGAGAAAACCACATTCACGTGCCCTTATGGTACTTTTGCTTACAAACGCATGCCATTTGGACTTTGTAACGCCCCTGCAACCTTTCAAAGGTGTATGATGGCGATTTTTCATGACATGATAGAAGAATGCATGGAAGTATTCATGGATGACTTTTCAGTCTTCGGTGATACATTTAAATCATGTCTAGTTAATCTGGAACGAATGCTAATTAGATGCGAAAAATCAAATCTAGTACTTAATTGGGAGAAATGCCATTTCATGGTTAAAGAAGGCATCGTTCTTGGACATAAAATTTCAAAAGAAGGAATTGAAGTGGATAGAGCTAAAGTAGATGTAATTGCTAAACTTCCACATCCCACCAATGTTAGAGGAGTTAGGAGTTTTCTAGGGCATGCCGGTTTTTACCGACGTTTCATAAAAGATTTTTCTAAAATTGCCACTCCTATGAATAAACTCCTAGAAAAGGATGCGCCATTCATCTTTTCAGATGAATGTATCAAATCTTTTAATATTCTTAAAGAAAAACTCACTAATGCACCGATCATGATAACACCAAATTGGAATCTACCATTTGAACTAATGTGCGATGCAAGTGATTTTGCAATGGGAGCCGTTTTAGGACAAAGGATTGAAAAACGATTTCAACCTATATATTATGCTAGTAAGACATTACAAGGAACACAAACGAACTATACAACTACTGAAAAAGAACTCCTTGCTATTGTCTTTGCTTTTGACAAATTTCGATCATATCTCGTTCTAGCAAAAACGGTGGTCTATACCGACCATTCTGCTCTTAGATACCTATTTTCAAAACAAGATGCTAAACCAAGATTAATCCGTTGGATCTTACTCTTACAAGAGTTTGATATTGAAATCCGAGATAAAAAAGGAGCAGAAAATCTCGCCGCTGATCATCTTTCTCGTCTTGAAAATCCCGAATTAGAAGTTCTGAATGAATCAGCCATACAAGACAACTTTCCTGATGAATATCTATTGAAGATAGATTATAAAGAAATCCCATGGTTTGCAGACTATGCAAACTACTTAGTTTGTGGATTCCTTGAAAAAGGATTATCGTACCAAAGACGAAAGAAATTCTTCAGTGATATAAAACACTATTTCTGGGAAGATCCACATCTGTTTAAAAGTTGTCCCGATGGAATAATACGCCGATGTGTATTTGGAGATGAAGCTAGTAAAATTTTAAACCATTGTCACACAGGACCAACAGGAGGGCATTATGGGCCTCAACTAACAGCAAGAAAAGTTTATGAAGCTGGATTCTATTGGCCTACAATTTACAAAGACGCACACCTTCTTTGCAAATCCTGTGATGCATGTCAAAGGGCCGGAAGAATAAGTCAACGTGATGAAATGCCACAAAATGTCATCCAAGTATGTGAAGTATTTGACATTTGGGGTATTGACTTTATGGGTCCATTTCCAAAATCTCATAATAATCTATATATACTCGTAGCCATTGATTATGTATCTAAATGGGCGGAAGCACAAGCTCTCCCAACTAACGATGCACGAGTTGTAGTCAACTTTTTAAAACGTCTTTTTGCAAGGTTTGGAACACCGAAAGCTTTAATAAGTGATCGGGGTAATCATTTCTGTAATAATCAACTTGAGAAAGTTCTTAAAAGATATGGAGTAACTCATAAAATCTCCACTGCATATCATCCACAAACAAGTGGACAAGTTGAAAATACCAACCGAGCTTTAAAACGTATTCTAGAGAAAACCGTAGGATCAAATCCGAAGGAATGGTCCATTAAATTGGAGGATGCACTCTGGGCTTTTAGAACAGCCTACAAAACTCCAATTGGAACCACACCTTTTAGACTTGTTTATGGAAAAGCATGTCATCTTCCAGTAGAAATTGAACACAAAGCATTTTGGGCTTTGAAGACATGTAATCTTGATTTACATGAAGCCGGACGTCTACGATTAAGTCAACTAAACGAATTAGAAGAATTAAGACATGAAGCATACGATAATTCGTTAATCTATAAAGAAAGAACGAAGAAATGGCATGATAAAAGAATCAGAAATTCAAAAGAATTTAAAGAAGGAGACAGAGTTCTTCTTTTCAATTCACGATTCAAGCTATTTCCTGGAAAATTGAAATCAAGATGGTCTGGACCATTCATAGTCAAAAGAGTTTTCCCATACGGAACGATAGAATTAATAAATTCAAATGGGATTGAATTTAAAGTTAATGGTCACAGAGTTAAACATTACATACATGGTCCGATGGAAGTCGACAACGAAGTTAATCACAATTTCGACACCACAGCTAACTAAGTGTGGGGAGAATCAAGTCTTTAAAGGATAATATGTATTTCTGTTAGAGTTAGATTGTCTGTTTTCATGTAGTTCTCGAAAATGGAACACGTATGGTCTTTCCCTAGCAGACCCTAAAGAACTAGTCTTCTCCCCCCATTCTGAATTTTTATTTTTTTTAGGTTTTTACAAAATGAAGACTGCCTGTGAACTAAACCATGGTCTAATGCTACACGCTTTGATCACTAAACGTAATAATGACATACTCCCGAGTGAAATAGTATCAGTAATCAGAGAAAGAATGGACGGAGTTAGAAAAGGATCCAGATGCGAAGATAATAAGTTACAATTTGGTAAAGGAAAATCAAAATCGACAGCGAAAAGAAGAGCACGACACCTAGAAAAATGTCACAAATGCGGAAAATGGTCACATGGAGGTAAATGTTCAAATAATCAAACCTATTCAAATACCGAATTTGTTACTTTATGCAGAGACGGACCGTTCATATGTTTAGAAGAAAAGACAATGAATGCTCGAGGTTACGCCTATGCAGCCATGGAAAACCAATTAAACCGACTATCTTATGAATATAATAGATCATATAACTAAGAAATCTATTTCACAGGTATGTCTGTACAGTTTTTATTTTTATTTTTATTTTTAACCTTTTGATAATAAACGCTAATTTGTTCGCTAAAAAGTATTAAATTGGTATTAAATAAAATTAGGTTTGGCGACCGAAATTATTGATATCATTCAAAAATTTATTACATCACTGCGAAATTTAACGTTTATTCTTAAGGTATAAATATCTTTAATCAATCAACCCAAAATATTTCAAAAATTCGTCATGAGTTAAATTAGGTCTTGGAACCGAAATTACTTTACCGAAAAGAGGGGCGCATATTTTTGATAATATTTGACTGATTAAAGTGGGATAAAAAGACAAAAAGATTTTTAATTTTATTATGTTTTTAAACTTAATATTTAAATCTTAAATTAATATTGTAAACTTTGTAAAAACAATATATTTAAAATTGTAAATATTTGAAAAATTAATATAAGTTTGATATGAATTTATAAATTTTTAAATTAAGTTTGGTGTGAATTTTTAATTTTTAAAATATGAAATTTTAATTTTATGCATTTTAAATTTTGAGTTTGGTGTGAATTTTTAATTTTGAATTTTATATTTAAGTTGTGTGAATTTAAAAACAAAAATTTACTTTATCTCATTAAGTTAAGAATATGATTTTTAAAAATTCGTCGTAAGTTGAAAACTAGGTCTTTGAACCGAAATTGCTTTACCCGAGGGAGGGACGAGAACTTTTATTATCATTATTTTTAATCTTATTGATTTAAAGTATGCCAAAAACATTGAAAAAACCCAAAAATCTTAGCTTTTAAAACAATCGCTACAAAAAGACAAATTTTAAAATTTTGTCGAGGGACGGACTAGGACATCGATCCGAAACGACCTCGTCCTAAATAACAAGGGAAACAAAATTTTAAAATTAATTTCTTAATTGTTTTATAAGTTAAAGATTATAAAAATAAAAAAAAAAAAAAAAAAAGGGTAAACTCCGCGACTCGCGGAGGGACAAAATTACAGAAAAAAAAATAAAACTAGCTGCACGATCAGTTCACTCCCACAAACAAAAACACAGCAAAAATACTGCGAAAACACCCCGAAAAAACCCGAAAATCACCCCCAAAAATCTCAATTTTTAACCGTTAATCACCAAATTTTTTGCTAAAATCATGTTGAGAAGGATGATATCTAAGAACTACTCAAGAAAAACGGTAAATTTCTACACCTAAACACCATTTAATTCGAATTTTAGTGTTCTTGAGCTATTTTTCCCCAATTTGATTTTGATGCTTTTTAGTGTAATTAGACTTAAATTGTTTATGTATTATGCTTGTATAACCTAGATTGATGCTGTTTAACATGATTAGAAGCCTTAAACTTCAAATTTTGAATAATCTAGGGTTTGTGTTCTTGAGCAATTTGGGGCTTTTTGATATAAACAGGTTATGGCCGATTTTTGTCATGAATTATTGCTAAATTGAGTAGTGTAACATGTCTAGGTAGTTAAAAGATCCAAACTTTGAGCCTAAACATGATTTTGAGAATTAAAGTGGACTTTTTCAAGTCCAAAATTCATGAACTTGATTTTTGAAAGATAATGCCATTTGAGACTTGTTTATTTGCTAGTAATGATTATTTTGACATGTTATTTGAGTTGAATGCTTATGAACTTGGCGAAAATTTTCGTATATGCTTATTTGAAAAAGTGTAGATTTGATAAAAATGTGAAAATGAGCTTAAGTTTGATATAAATTGATAATGTCATTGTAATTATTTTGATTGATGATTTTGCTGACACTAATGCATATTTGGATGCACAAAATTTGTGTTTGATGTGTTTTGCAGAATGAAAGGGGTGAATCTTCATCCCAAGCCCGCCATGCTCCTGCTGAGAACTTGGAACAACAGGAGGTAGATAACTACTACAAGCAGGATGTACCTCATCCAGTCATGACCTTTTCAGATATGCACTTGGAACAGTTGCACCCGAACCTGAGATTTGACAGACTTTGGATAGATTATCCAAAATATCAACGGGGTTTGCATACTCTTCATTCCAAGGTTGTTGAGGTACCAAGGGTCATAGAATGGGGACCCTTGGAAGCTGTAGAATTGGCCGGGCCAATTAGGGAATTACTGGTACAGAGGTATGGTAATTCTTATTTTAATGACTGGATATGTTTATTCACCATACGCAGACCTGTATATAAAGTATGGTGTGAAGAGTTGTTATGTAGTATAGAGTTGAATGATCGGGTAGCTAGTTTAACCGATCGTTCTTTTATTAGATTTTTGTTAGGCGGTTCGATGCGCCACATGTCTTTACTGGACATGGCTCAGGCTTTACGTATATACACGCCTGAGGAATTAGCGTCTGCCGATTGTAGAGGATTGATACTAAACGGTAGGAAAATAGATGAAAATTTTGATACACACGGTGTGTGGAGTCAAATGACAAGCCATCACCGTTTTAAAGGGGGAAACTACTCTTATTTGGATATAGATAGAGCCGAATTAAGAGTAATACATAGGTTTTTAGCTAATTCGATTACACAAAGGGGTAAAAACAAAGAAAAGGTAAATGAACAAGATTTGTTTTACCATATGTGTATTCGAGACCCACACAGCGCTGTAAGTATACCATATTGTGTGGGTTATTATTTATCAGCTATGGTTCGAGGGATGCGTCCACATAGCATAATAGGAGGTGGTATTTTTATTACTTTGATTGGTGAATATCTCGGTGTGGATATAAGTCGGGGGGGATTATTAGTAGAAGAGCCGGAACCCCGCGACACTATAGGTTTAAATGTATACCATGGTGCGAAAGTGTTGAAGCGGCGAAATAACGCCGCAGTACGATACAATGGTAGACATCCACAGGTAGAGAGAAACCAGGAACAAGGTAATGTAGGAGGGGGGAATGAGATGCAAGAAATGCATAGGTTTATAGCTTCTCAGGAATACGAAAATGCTAGACAGAGAGCATTTGAAGATTGGCAAGTTCATCAGAACCAGATCATAGCGCATTGCCAACATATAGGTAGAAACTATATTCCTACTCCGAAACCCGTCTTCCCTCCTTGGTCGATAGAGATGCAGCCACCATATCCTACGTATGACCCTGCCGAAGCATTCTATAGCACTTATGGTTATGCGTGGAACCCCTATTGGTACCAATATCATCCTTAGTTTACTTATTTTGTTTTATTATTTTGTAATTTGTAATTATTGATATATTTAATATTTTTGTTAATATTGTAATCATTTTTATAATTATCTAACTTTTATTCTTAGATTTTAATAATTTTTGAATGTGGGGTAATAAACCAAACTTCAAAAATATGTATATATGTTTGCAGTTTATCTTATGTACACAACAGGGTAAAACAACGCATTTTCAAAGACTGGCATTAAGTTCAGCAAAAGCAACTAATTTTGACGACAATGATGCAAAATATATGTGAAATAACAACAAGACGGAATGAACAAATGACGTGCACCATTTATCATTCAGCAAACAAACGCCAATATATTTGGAAACTTTGGTAAAAATTTAATCATTTTCACACAAATCACCCTCAATAATTTAAATTGTTACTGATTTCTTGCAAATGAGGGCATTGCAAGATCTTAAGTGTGGGAAGGGGTTAAATTCTTTCGGATTTTAAAAATTTTTATTAAACACTTGGTTACCATTAAAATACTAGTAAAGCAGTAGTTGTATTAGAATCTAGTGCTCTCTGATAAAAAAGAACAGCACTAGTCTTATATACTGACTACCCAATTCTAGTAAAATTTTTCAATTAAATGAATTCAAATCATGTTTATACATATTTATGAACGATAAAACTAGGTTTTAACACCGAAATTATTGTTACCTCGGAAAGGACATAAATTGAGAAACAAACTAAAATGTTAAAATTCATTTAAAATGGAATAGAGGACGATAAAAAGAAAAATAAAAAGCCAAGTGTGGGAAAATTTACCAAGTTATTTTAAACATATGTCACATATATTTGTAACAAATAACTGAAAATACTTTTGCTTTGAACTAAACTAAACTGTTTTACCCGATGAAAGAAAAGAAGAGATGGATCTACACGATGAATCAATTCCATCATTAAAAGGAAGTAAAGTCTTCCGAAAAGGACACGCGCTTCTTGATTTAGGTCATGAAGTTGTCGTTCAGACCAGCTGTAGGTTGACGAAAAATCTAGAAAAGTCATCACTAAAATCAGCAGGAAATCCACGGACCTCAGCATTAAACAGGGTCGCCAAGTGGTCAGATTTATCCTAACCATGAGAAGGATTTATCTCGTACAATGGGGAGGCACCGTGCAAATTAGCTGGATAAGACTAATGAATCAGATCCCCAGAAAGGATAATCTCCTTAAAGATTAAAAATCAGCTTTTAAGACTGATATTACTCAATCCTAGAGATTGACCTTAAAGATTGAGAATTACAAACTCATGGAATTCAATGATATCTAAACTCGAGCTTGAACGAGAAAATATTTTGATCAAAATTATAAACCGATTTGTTTTCTGAAAACCCTATTTTCAATGCGTTCATTACCATTGAACGTAAAATCCTAGGAATTCACCTGGAATTCATTAGGTCACCTGAACTAAATCGGGTGTCAACCGTAAGAACGGTGGTTGCATAACATGGTCAAAGACAGGACCTTGTGCCAGACCGACAAATTATAAGGGTGAGCTTTACTATTGCTCCTACCAAGGATAGTAATTGCGTCCGACACGTTATAGACCATAATCAAAAGCATGTCACGGGACATTGCCTTAAACAGTTGCTTGTTCAACGCTTTCCTTTACAACCGGACGGTAGTTTGCCGAAAGGTAATATACGGAACAAGTAAACTGGACGTGTTGCTTTCCAAATACAAGGTTAGCAAGTGGGTGACACAAAACCGCAAGTTTTGAGCTAAAATTTTCAAATCTGAAACCCACCAAACCCACAAAAATATTTTGCAAACACCAGTAAAGGGTTATTCCGGAAAACTTATCTAGGGTAAAAAAAAAACTAGATTTAATTTTCAAAAGATCAAATGTTTTCATAAAGATCCAATTTCCTTAATGGATCTAAATTTTTATAGTCATGTGGGACTGTAAACCATATCGTTACTACCATTGTTTATACCGCCGTATAGAAATCACTGATGTACAAAGTGTGAAGAATAAAGAAGTGATTCTAGTATTTCAAGACAATATTGCTTGAGGACAAGCAACGCTCAAGTGTGGGAATATTTGATAATGCTAAAAACGAACATATATTTCATAGCATTATTCCTCAAGAAAGACAAGCTTTTAGTTGCAATTGTTCTATTTACAAGTGATATTCGTTTAAATAATAAAAGGTGAAGACAAAAGACAGATTCGACGATTTGAAGACGCAAACGACCAAAAAGCTCAAAAGAACAAAAGACAATCAAAAAGGTTCCAATTATTGATAAGAAACGTCTCAAAATCACAAGAGTACAAGATTCAAAACGCAAAGTACAAGATATTAAATTGTACGCGAGGACGTTCGAAAATCCGGAACCGGGACCAGAGTCAATTCTTAACGCTCGACGCAACGGACTAAAAATTACAAGTTAACTATATATATAAATATAATATAATATATAATTAATTATATTAATTATATATATATTATATATATATATTTAAAACCGTCGGCAGCAGGAAACTCCAAGGGTGTAAACTGTAAATACCTCTCCGTGACTCGCGGAGTTTTAAGGGTATTTGGCCGCGAGTCGCGGAGCCCCAAAAATCAAGTCTGGCTATAAATCAACCCGAATTCTGATCAAAATCATCATCATTTTTTCTTCTCATTCATACGAAGTAATATATATTTATATTTATAATTTATATTTTAATTTTAATTATAATTCTAATAATAAGGGTATGTTAGCGAATGTTGTAAGGGTGTAAGTCGAAATTCTGTCCGTGTAACGCTACGCTATTTTTAATCATTGTAAGTTATGTTCAACCTTTTTATATTAATGTCTCGTAGCTAAGTTATTATTATGCTTGTTTAAAACGAAGTAATCATGATGTTAGGCTAATTATTAAAATTGGGTAATTGGGCTTTGTACCATAATTGGGGTTTGGACAAAAGAACGACACTTGTGGAAATTAGACTATGGGCTATTAATGGGCTTTATATTTGTTTAACTAAATGAAAGTTTGTTAATGTTAATATAAAGATTTACAATTGGGCGTCCCTATAAATTACCATATACACTCGATCGGACACGATGGGCGGGGTATTTATATGTACGAATAATCGTTCATTTAACCGGACACGGGAATGGATTAATAGCCACTAGAATAATTAAAACAGGGGTGAAATTACATTCAAGGGTAATTGGTGTAATTGTTAACAAAGTAGTAAAACCTTGGTTTACACGCAGTCGATAACCTGGTGTATTCATTAAACAAAGTATTAAAACCTTGTTACAATTCGAATCCCCAATTAGTTGGAATATTTATCTTCGGGTATAATAATAATTTGACAAGGACACTTGCAATTTATATTTATGACTGATGGACTGTTATGGACAAAAACCAGACGGACATATTGAATAATCCAGGACAAAGGACAATTAACCCAAGGGCATAAAACTAAAATCAACACGTCAAACATCATGATTACGGAAGTTTAAATAAGCATAATTCTTTTATTTCATATTTAATTTCCTTTATTTTATATTTAATTGCACTTCTAATTATCGCACTTTTATTTATTGTTATTTTATTTTATCGCACTTTTAATTATCGTACTTTTTAATTATCGCAATTTAATTTTATCGCATTTTTATTATTCGCAATTTCATTATCGTTATTTACTTTACGCTTTAATTTAAAGTCTTGTATTTATTTAATATTTTACATTAGGTTTTAACTGCGACTAAAGTTTTAAAATCGACAAACCGGTCATTAAACGGTAAAAACCCCCCTTTATAATAATAATATTACTTATATATATATTTGTATTTTTATAAAAGTAAACTAATATAGCGTTGAGCTTTGTTTAAAGATTTCCCTGTGGAACGAACCGGACTTACTAAAAACTACACTACTGTACGATTAGGTACACTGCCTATAAGTGTTGTAGCAAGGTTTAAGTATATCCATTCTATAAATAAATAAATATCTTGTGTAAAATTGTATCGTATTTAATAGTATTTCCTAGTAAAATATAAGCTATTTTATATACACCTCGTTCGACATCACCGCTGATCATCTTTCTCGTCTTGAAAATCCCGAATTAGAAGTTCTAAATGAATCGGCCATACAAGACAACTTTCCTGATGAATATCTATTGAAGATAGATTATAAAGAAATCCCATGGTTTGCAGACTATGCAAACTACTTAGTTTGTGGATTCCTTGAAAAAGGATTATCGTACCAAAGACGAAAGAAATTCTTCAATGATATAAAACACTATTTCTGGGAAGATCCACATCTGTTTAAAAGTTGTCCCGATGGAATAATACGCCGATGTGTATTTGAAGATGAAGCTAGTAAAATATTAAACCATTGTCACACAGGACCAACAGGAGGGCATTATGGGCCTCAACTAACAGCAAGAAAAGTTTATGAAACTGGATTCTATTGGCCTACAATTTACAAAGACGCACACCTTCTTTGCAAATCCTGTGATGCATGTCAAAGGACCGGAAAAATAAGTCAACGTGATGAAATGCCACAAAATGTCATCCAAGTATGTGAAGTATTTGACATTTGGGGTATTGACTTTATGGGTCCATTTCCAAAATCTCATAATAATCTATATATACTCGTAGCCATTGATTATGTATCTAAATGGGCGGAAGCACAAGCTCTCCCAACTAACGATGCACGAGTTGTAGTCAACTTTTTAAAACGTCTTTTTGCAAGGTTTGGAACACCGAAAGCTTTAATAAGTGATCGGGGTACTCATTTCTGTAATAATCAACTTGAGAAAGTTCTTAAAAGATATGGAGTAACTCATAAAATCTCCACCGCATATCATCCACAAACAAGTGGACAAGTTGAAAATACCAACCGAGCTTTAAAACGTATTCTAGAGAAAACCGTAGGATCAAATCCGAAGGAATGGTCCATTAAATTGGAGGATGCACTCTGGGCTTTTAGAACAGCCTACAAAACTCCAATTGGAACCACACCTTTTAGACTTGTTTATGGAAAAGCATGTCATCTTCCAGTAGAAATTGAACACAAAGCATTTTGGGCTTTGAAGACATGTAATCTTGATTTACAAGAAGCCGGACGTCTACGATTAAGTCAACTAAACGAATTAGAAGAATTAAGACATGAAGCATACGAAAATTCGTTAATCTATAAAGAAAGAACGAAGAAATGGCATGATAAAAGAATCAGAAGTTCAAAAGAATTTAAAGAAGGAGACAGAGTTCTTCTTTTCAATTCACGATTCAAGCTATTTCCTGGAAAATTGAAATCAAGATGGTCTGGACCATTCATAGTCAAAAGAGTTTTCCCATACGGAACGATAGAATTGATAAATTCAAATGGGATTGAATTTAAAGTTAATGGTCACAGAGTTAAACATTACATATATGGTCCGATGGAAGTCGACAACGAAGTTAATCACAATTTCAACACCACAGCTAACTAAGTGTGGGGAGAATCAAGTCTTTAAAGGATAATATGTATTTCTGTTAGAGTTAGATTGTCTGTTTTCGTGTAGTTCTCGAAAATGGAACACGTATGGTCTTTCCCTAGCAGACCCTAAAGAACTAATCTTCTCCCCCCATTCTGAATTTTTATTTTTTTTAGGTTTTTACGAAATGAAGACTGCCTGTGAACTAAACCATGGTCTAATGCTACACGCTTTGATCACTAAACGTAATAATGACATACTACCGAGCGAATTAGTATCAGTAATCAGAGAAAGAATGGACGGAGTTAGAAAAGGATCCAGATGCGAAGATAATAAGTTACAATTTGGTAAAGGAAAATCAAAATCCGCAGCGAAAAGAAGAGCACGACACCTAGAACGATGTCACAAATGCGGAAAATGGTCACATGGAGGTAAATGTTCAAATAATCAAACCTATTCAAATACCGAATTTGTTACTTTATGCAGAGACGGACCGTTCATATGTTTAGATGAAAAGACACTGAATGCTCGAGGTTACGCCTTTGGAGCCATGGAAAACCAATTAAACCGACTATCTTATGAATGGGATAGATCATATAACTAAGAAATCTATTTCACAGGTATGTCTGTACAGTTTTTATTTTTATTTTTATTTTTAACCTTTTGATAATAAACGCTAATTTGTTCGCTAAAAAGTATTAAATTGGTATTGAATAAAATTAGGTTTGGCGACCGAAATTATTGATATCATTCAAAAATTTATTACATCACTGCGAAATTTAACGTTTATTCTTAAGGTATAAATATCTTTAATCAATCAACCCAAAATATTTCAAAAATTCGTCATGAATTAAATTAGGTCTTGGAACCGAAATTACTTTACCGAAAAGAGGGGCGCATATTTTTGATAATATTTGATTGATTAAAGTGGGATAAAAAGACAAAAAGATTTTTAATTTTATTTTTACCATGTTTTTAAAATTAATATTTAAATCTTAAATTAATATTGTAAACTTTGTAAAAACAATATATTTAAAATTGTAAATATTTGAAAAATTAATATAAGTTTGATATGAATTTATAAATTTTTAAATTAAGTTTGGTGTGAATTTTTAATTTTTAAAATATTAATTTTTAATTTTATGCATTTTAAATTTTGAGTTTGGTGTGAATTTTTAATTTTTAATTTTGAATTTTATATTTAAGTTGTGTGAATTTAAAAACAAAAATTTACTTTATCTCATTAAGTTAAGAATATGATTTTTAAAATTCGTCGTAAGTTGAAGACTAGGTCTTTGAACCGAAATTGCTTTACCCGAGGGAGGGACGAGAACTTTTATTATCATTATTTTTAATCTTATTGAATTAGAGTATGCCAAAAACATTTAAAAAACCCAAAAATCTTAGCTTTTAAAACAATCGCTACAAAAAGACAAATTTTAAAATTTTGTCGAAGGACGGACTAGGACATCGATCCGAAACGACCTCGTCCTAAATAACAAGGGAAACAAAATTTTAAAATTAATTACTTAATTGTTTTAATAAGTTAATGATTATATAAAAAAAAAAAAAAAAAAAAAAAAAAAAAAAAAAAGAGCAAACTCCGCGACTCGCGGAGTTTGAAGTGCAAAACCTCCGCGACTCGCGGAGGTACCGAAAATCAGAAAAAAAAAATAAAAGAGCTGGACGATCAGTTCACTCTCCCACACTCAAAAACACTGCAAAATAACAGCGAAAACCCACGAAAAAACCCGAAAAACACCCCCAAAAATCCCAATTTTTAACCGTTAATCACCAAATTTTTTGCTAAAATCATGTTGAGAAGGATGCTATCTAAGAATTACTCAAGAAAAACGGTATATTTCTACACCTAAACACCATTAATTCGAAATTAGGTGTTCTTGAGCTATTTTTTCCCCAATTTGATTTTGATGCTTTTTAGTGTAATTAGACTTAAATTGTTTATGTATTATGCTTGTATAACCTAGATTGATGCTGTTTAACATGATTAGAAGCCTTAAACTTCAAATTTTGAATAATCTAGGGTTTGTGTTCTTGAACAAATTTGGGGCTTTTTGATATAAACAGGTTATGGCCGATTTTTGTCATGAATTGTTGCTAAATTGAGTAGTGTAACATGTCTAGGTAGTTAAATGATCCAAACTTTGAGCCTAAACATGATTTTGAGAATTAAAGTGGACTTTTTCAAGTCTAAAATTCATGAACTTGATTTTTGAAAGATAATGCCATTTGAGACTTGTTTATTTGCTAGTAATGATTATTTTGACATGTTATTTGAGTTGAATGCTTATGAACTTGGCGAAAATTTTCGTATATGCTTATTTGAAAAAGTGTAGATTTGATAAAAATGTGAAAATAAGCTTAAGTTTGATATAAATTGATAATGTCATTGTAATTATTTTGATTGATGATTTTGCTGACACTAATGCATATTTGGATGCACAAAATTTGTGTTTGATGTGTTTTGCAGAATGAAAGGGGTGAATCTTCATCCCAAGCCCGCAATGCTCCTGCCGAGAATTTGGAACAACAGGAGGTAGATAACTACTACAAGCAGGATGTACCTCATCCAGTCATGACCTTTTCCGATATGCATTTGGAAGAGTTGCACCCGAACCTGCGATTTGACAGACTTTGGATAGATTATCCAAAATATCAACGGGGTTTGCATACTCTTCACTCTAAGGTTGTTGAGGTACCGAGGGTCATAAGAATGGGGACCCTTAGAAGCTGTAGTATTGGCCGGGCCAATTAGAGAATTACTTGTACAGAGGTATGGTAATTCTTCTTTTAATGACTGGATATGTTTATTCACCATACGCAGACCTGTATATAAAGTATGGTGTGAAGAGTTGTTATGTAGTATAGAGTTGAATGATCGGGTAGCTAGTTTAACCGATCGTTCTTTTATTAGATTTTTGTTAGGCGGTTCGATGCGCCACATGTCTTTACTGGACATGGCTCAGGCTTTACGTATATATACGCCTGAGGAGTTAGCGTCTACCGATTGTAGAGGATTGATACTAAACGGTAGAAAGATAGATGAGAATTTTGATACACACGGTGTGTGGAGTCAAATGACAAGCCATTACCGTTTCAAAGGGGGAAACTACTCTTATTTGGATATAGATAGAGCCGAATTAAGAGTAATACATAGGTTTTTAGCTAATTCGATTACACAAAGGGGTAAGAACAAAGAAAAAGTAAATGAACAAGATTTGTTTTACCATATGTGTATTCGAGACCCACAGAGCGCTGTAAGTATACCATATTGTGTGGGTTATTATTTATCAGCTATGGTTCGGGGGATGCGTCCACATAGCATAATAGGAGGTGGTATTTTTATTACTTTGATTGGTGAATATCTCGGTGTGGATATAAGTCGGGGGGGATTATTAGTAGAAGAACCAGAACCCCGCGACACTATAGGTTTAAATGTATATCATGGTGCGAAAGTTTTGAAGAGGCGAAATAACGCCGCAGTACGATACCATGGTAGACATCCACAGGTGGAGAGAAACCAGGAGCAAGGTAATGTAGGAGGGGGGAATGAGATGCAAGAAATGCATAGGTTTATAGCTTCTCAGGAATACAAAAATGCTAGACAGAGAGCATTTGAAGATTGGCAAGTTCATCAGAACCAGATCATAGCGCATTGCCAACATATAGGTAGAAACTATATTCCTACACCGAAACCCATCTTCCCTCCTTGGTCGATAGAGATGCAGCCACCATATCCTACGTATGACCCTGCCGAAGCATTCTATAGCACTTATGGTTATGCGTGGAACCCCTATTGGTACCAATATCATCCTTAGTTTACTTATTATTTTTTTATTTTGTAATTTGTAATTATTGATATGTTTAATACTTTTGTTAATATTGTAATCATTTTTATAATTGTCTAACTTTTATTCTTAGATTTTAATAATTTTTGAATGTGGGGTAATATACCAAACTTCAAAAATATGTATATATGTTTGCAGTTTATCTTATGTACACAACAGGGTAAAACAACGCATTTTCAAAGACTGGCATTAAGTTCAGCAAAAGCAACTAATTTTGACGACAAGATGCAAAATATATGTGAAATGACAACAAGACGGAATGAACAAATGATGTGCACCATTTATCATTCAGCAAACAAACGCCAATATATTTGGAAACTTTGGTAAAAATTTAATCATTTTCACACAAATCACCCTCAATAATTTAAATTGTTACTGATTTCTTGCAAATGAGGGCATTGCAAGATCTTAAGTGTGGGAAGGGGTTAAATTCTTTCGGATTTTAAAATTTTTATATTAAACACTTGGTTACCATTAAAAATACTAGTAAAGCAGTAGTTGTATTAGAATCTAGTGCTCTCTGATAAAAAAGAACAGCCCTAGTCTTATATACTGACTACCCAATTCTAGTAAAATTTTTCAAAATTTTCAATTAAATGAATTCAAATCATGTTTATACATATTTATGAACGATAAAACTAGGTTTTAACACCGAAATTATTGTTACCTCGGAAAGGACATAAATTGAGAAACAAACTAAAATGTTAAAATTCATTTAAAATGGAATAGAGGACGATAAAAAGGAAAATAAAAAGCCAAGTGTGGGAAAATTTACCAAATTATTTTAAACATATGTCACATATATCTGTAACAAATAACTGAAAATACTTTTGCTTTGGACTAAACTAAACTGTTTTACCCGATGAAAGAAAAGAAGAGATGGATCTACACGATGAATCAATTCCATCATTAAAAGGAAGTAAAGTCTTCCGAAAAAGACACGCGCTTCTTGATTTAGGTCATGAAGTTGTCGTCCAGACCAGCTGTAGGTTGACGAAAAATCTAGAAAAGTCATCACTAAAATCAGCAGGAAATCCACGGACCTCAGCATTAAACAGGGTCGCCAAGTGGTCAGATTTATCCTAACCATGAGAAGGATTTATCTCGTACAATGGGGGGGCACCATGCAAATTAGCTGGATAAGACTAATGAATCAGATCCCCAGAAAGGATAATCTCCTTAAAGATTTAAAATCAGCTTTTAAGACTGATATTACTCAATCCTAGAGATTGACCTTAAAGATTGAGAATTCAAACTCATGGAATTCAATGATATCTAAACTCGAGCTTGAACGAGAAAATATTTTGATCAAAAATTACAAACCGATTTGTTTTCTGAAAACCCTATTTTCAATGCGTTCATTACCATTGAACGTAAAATCCTAGGAATTCACCTGGAATTCATTAGGTCACCTGAACTAAATCGGGTGTCAACCGTAAGAACGGTGGTTGCATAGCATGGTCAAAGACAGGACCTTGTGCCAGACCGAAAAATTATAAGGGTGAGCTTTACTATTGCTCCTACCAAGGATAGTAATTGCGTCCGACACGTTATAGACCATAATCAAAAGCATGTCACGGGACATTGCCTTAACAGTTGCTTGTTCAACGCTTTCCTTTACAACCGGACGGTAGTTTGCCGAAAGGTAATATACGGAACAAGTAAACTGGACGTGTTGCTTTCCAAATACAAGGTTAGCAAGTGGGTGACACAAAACCGCAAGTTTTGAGCTAAAATTTTCAAATCTGAAACCCACCAAACCCACAAAAATATTTTGCAAACACCGGTAAAGGGTTATTCCGGAAAACTTATCGAGGGTAAAAACTAGATTTCAAAAGATCAAATATTTTCATAAAGATCCAATTTCCTTAATGGATCTAAATTTTTATAGTCATGTGGGACTGTAAACCATATCGTTACTACCATTGTTTATACCGCCGTATAGAAATCACTGATGTACAAAGTGTGAAGAATAAAGAAGTGATTCTAGTATTTCAAGACGATATTGCTTGAGGACAAGCAACGCTCAAGTGTGGGAATATTTGATAATGCTAAAAACGAACATATATTTCATAGCATTATTCCTCAAGAAAGACAAGCTTTTAGTTGCAATTGTTCTATTTACAAGTGATATTCGTTTAAATAATAAAAGGTGAAGACAAAATACAGATTCGACGAATTGAAGACGCAAACGACCAAAAAGCTCAAAAGTACAAAAGACAATCAAAAAGGTTCCAATTATTGATAAGAAACGTCTCGAAATTACAAGAGTACAAGATTCAAAACGCAAAGTACAAAATATAAAATTGTACGCAAGGACGTTCGAAAATCCGGAACCGGGACCAGAGTCAACTCTTAACGCTCGTCGCAACGGACTAAAAATTACAAGTTAACTATGTATATAAATATAATATAATATATAATTAATTATATTAATTATATATATATTATATATATATATTAAAAACCGTCGACAGAGAAAACTCCAAGGACTGAGCTGTAATTTCTATCTCCGCGACTCGCGGAGTTTGAAGGGGTTTTTGCCGCGAGTCGCGGAGCCCCAAAATTCTACTCTGGCTATAAAGCAAACCGAATTCTGATCAAATTTCATATTCTATTTCAATCTCTCTCTCAATATATACGTAATATATATATATAATTTATATTTTAATTTTAATTTTAATTTTAAATCCTAATAATAAGGGTATGTTAGTGAATGTTGTAAGGGTATAAGTCGAAATTCTGTCCGTGTAACGCTACGCTATTTTTAATCATTGTAAGTTATGTTCAACCTTTTTATATTAATGTCTCGTAGCTAAGTTATTATTATGCTTATTTAAAATGAAGTAATCATGATGTTGGGCTAATTACTAAAATTGGGTAATTGGGCTTTGTACCATAATTGGGGTTTGGACAAAAGAACGACACTTGTGGAAATTAGACTATGGGCTATTAATGGGCTTTATATTTGTTTAACTAAATGAAAGTTTGTTAATGTTAATATAAAGATTTACAATTGGGCGTCCCTATAAATTACCATATACACTCAATCGGACACGATGGGCGGGGTATTTATATGTACGAATAATCGTTCATTTAACCGGACACGGGAATGGATTAATAGCCACTAGAATAATTAAAACAGGGGTGAAATTACATTCAAGGGTAATTGGTGTAATTGTTAACAAAGTAGTAAAACCTTGGTTTACACGCAGTCGATAACCTGGTGTATTCATTAAACAAAGTATTAAAACCTTATTACAATTCGAATCCCCAATTAGTTGGAATATTTAACTTCGGGTATAATAATAATTTGACGAGGACACTTGCAATTTATATTTATGACTGATGGACTGTTATGGACAAAAACCAGACGGACATATTAAATAATCCAGGACAAAGGACAATTAACCCATGGGCATAAAACTAAAATCAACACGTCAAACATCATGATTACGGAAGTTTAAATAAGCATAATTCTTTTATTTCATATTTAATTTCCTTTATTTTATATTTAATTGCACTTCTAATTATCGCACTTTTATTTATTGTTATTTAATCGCACTTTTAATTATCGTACTTTTTAATTATCGCAATTTTATTATTCGCAATTTCATTATCGTTATTTACTTTAAGCTTTAATTTAAGTCTTGTATTTATTTTATATTTTACATTAGGTTTTAACTGCGACTAAAGTCTTAAAATCGACAAACCGGTCATTAAACGGTAAAAACCCCCCTTTATAATAATAATATTACTTATATATATATTTGTATTTTTATAAAAGTAAACTAATATAGCGTTGAGCTTTGTTTAAAGATTTCCCTGTGGAACGAACCGGACTTACTAAAAACTACACTACTGTACGATTAGGTACACTGCCTATAAGTGTTGTAGCAAGGTTTAAGTATATCCATTCTATAAATAAATAAATATCTTGTGTAAAATTGTATCGTATTTAATAGTATTTCCTGCAAAAATTTAATAGTATTTTATACCCCTCTGCTTTGACATCAGTTAGCGTTTGTATCACTAGGTAGACTTCCCGGTTTTCTTTCACCTATTAACCTTGCTAGGTTACTTACTTCTTGTTCCAGATTTTGAATAGAAGCTTGTTGATTTCTAAATGCTTGAGCATTTTGTTCATTGGTTTGTTTCTGAGATGTGAAAAACTGTGTTTGAGTTTCAACTAGCTTTGTCATCATATCTTCTAAATTCGGCTTTTTATCATCGGTTTGTTGTGGTGGTTTGTTTTGAAAATTCGGTCTTTGCTGATTGTAAGTATTATTGGATACTTGTTGATTGCTAGGACCTTGTTGGTTGTTGTATGGAATATTTCGGTTATAATTCTGGTTTTGATTGTAAATCGGTCTTGGCGCTTGATAATTATTCTGATAATTATTTCCAGGCCTTTGGTTTATGTATGAAATATTCTCTCTTTGTTCCATTGTTAATTCAATACTGAGACAATCTTTTGTCAAATGTGGTCCTCCACACTGCTCACAACTAATTCGTATTGAGTGAATATCCTTAGTCATCTTTTCCATTCGTCTCTCCACAGCATCTATCTTTGCGGAAATGGAATCTAAGTCATGGCTAGAATCGGCTCTAGCTGCTTTAGATGATCTAATGATATCTTTTTCTTGGTGCCACTCATGTGAGTGGGAAGCAGTGTTATCAATAATTTTGTAAGCATCAGTTTCGGTTTTCTTCATAATAGAACCACCAGCTGCTATATCTATGTCTTTTCTTGTAGTGATGTCGCATCCTTGGTAGAATATTTGTACTATTTGACAGGTGTCTAAACCCTGTTGCGGACATCCTCTTAACAACTTTCCATATCTTGTCCATGCCTCATATAGAGTTTCATTCGGTTTCTGTGTGAACGTAACAATTTCTGCTTGAAGTCTTACGGCTTTAGATGCAGGAAAGAATTGTTTAAGAAATTTGTCAACTAAAACATCCCATGTATCAATCACCCCTTCAGGTAACGATTCCAACCAATCTTTGGCTTCTCCCTTTAAAGTCCAGGGAAATAACATGAGATATATCTGTTCATCCTCCACTTCTCGGATTTTAAATAGTGTGCAGATCCTATTAAAGGTACGTAGATGTTCATTTGGATCTTCCTTCGGTGCACCACTAAATTGGCATTGATTAGTCACCATGTGTAGAATTTGTCCTTTGATTTCATAATCTGGCGCATTAATGTCTGGATGAGTAATTGCGTGACCTTGGCCAGTGCGTTAAGCTCTCATTCGGTCTTCCATACTTAAAGGTTCCAGATTCTCCATAATTGAATTTGTTGAATCGGTATCACTAGATGATTCTGATTTAATGGTTCGTTCCTCAACAATCTCTGTTTGAATGATTGGTGGCTCCGGAGGAAAGTTTAGTGGTTCAGGATCTACGAACCGTTCCTGAATATTCTCCGGATTCTCAATTGTGAGGTCGGGTTCAAAAAATGGATTATCGGAAATTTGAACTGAAGTACTTGGTCGACTGGATGACGATTCTAAAGAAAAATCAACGGCGGTTATATTTGCTAAATGTCTTGATCTAGTTACAGGTGGTGAACGTACAAAAGGTGGTGAACGTCTTGCTCGGTGCATTCACTGAATATCCTATTAGTTTTAAAAAGAAAAGAAAAATTATAATAAGTTATCTAATCAATAGACTTTTCTGATTTTGCCCACGTTTCGAATAGCCAAAAGATGCAGCAGAGGGGCAGGATTCGTTTGGTCTCAATATAATTGAGTACTGTTTGGCTCCAATAACCCGGTCCACGTACAAATCCAACTATTACTACGAACCAGAAAATTTTGATGTCTATTAATTTAACCACTTAAAATAAATTTTCGTAATTTTAAGAAATTTAGATAAGAAGTAGAATAAAAATCTATGTCCTAAAACTAGAATAGCGAGAAATAAGAAAGAAAAAGAGTTCGTCGAAAAAGGTCGAAAAAGAAAAATGGTTGAAAAATAAAAGGTGACGGGAAAATAAAAGAAACTTATAAAACTTAAAAATACTTGACTAACCTAACCTTATTACTACAACTAACTTAAAATTATAATCGCAAATTGAAATTACTAATTGGAATGATAATTGATACATAGGTAAAAAGTCGTCTAAAAATATTAAAGCTTACAAGAAAAACTAAATCCCAAATGGAAATAACTTAAAAAGAAACTAAAACTTAAAAAGGCGTCGCAAAATTCTAAAGCACCTAAATCTTAGTCTAAAGAAAAAGCACTTAAGGAATTCAACGGCAAAGCCTAAAAATCTAGGAGTAAAAATAACTATGGCAAAAACTAAGTTTAAAACTAAATATGAGCTAAAAATACAAAAGTTACGCTAAAGCGATTAAAAAGGGACAAAATATAAAAATATACAAAAAGTTGTAAAAATTACAATTTTTATAAAAATATTATTTTTATATTATTTATTTAATAAAACTACTAATTTTACAAATTAATTAAACTAATTTAAACAAAATATACAAAATAATAATAAAAACTAAAAACTAATTAAAAACTAAAAACATAATTAGGGTTTTAATTAATAAATAATAATAATAATAACTCCGTAATTAATGCCTGATTAGGGCTTCTGTCGCGTGTCAGAATACCTCCGCGAGTTGCGGTATTTAATGCATCAAACCCCGCGAGTCGCGGGGTTCAGAATTTCAACTGACAGGTTTAATTTCAACGCGTTTTTCTTTATTTATTTATTTATTTTATTTTCTGTTTTTAAATATGTGTATTAATAAAACTTTATATTTAAAACTTAAATAAAAATAGAATCACTTTATAATTTTATAAATAAAAATCTTAAAACTAGATTTATACATATATTTTTTTTTATATTTATATGTTTTTAAATAAAAACAAAATACTTAAATAAAACTTATGTTTTTATAAAAACAAAGAAACTTTATAAAACTTAAATATTTATCAAACTCCTAAAAATATTTATATTTTTGTTTTTCTTTTTATATTTTCGAATATTTAAAACGTTTTTTTTTTTTACAAAAATGAATTTTAATAAAAGTAAACTAAAAATCTTTTTTTTTTTTTTATATTAGTGTTGCGCTTCCGGCTTTTAAGAGAGTTCCCCGGCAGCGGCGCCAAAAATACTTGATGTGGTAGCGGAGTGGTATATAATACTATTAAATTTTACAACGAAACACTATTAAATACGATACAATTTTACACAAGATATTTATTTATTTATAGAATGGATATACTTAAACCTTGCTACAACACTTATAGGCAGTGTACCTAATCGTACAGTAGTGTAGTTTTTAGTAAGTCCGGTTCGTTCCACAGGGAATCTTTTTTAAACAAAGCTCAACGCTATATTAGTTTACTTTTATAAAAATACAAATATATATATAAGTAATATTATTATTATAAAGGGGGGTTTTTACCGTTTAATGACCGGTTTGTCGATTTTAAAACTTTAGTCGCAGTTAAAACCAAATGTAAAATATTAAAAATAAATACAAGACTTAAATTAAAGCATGAAGTAAATAACGATAAATGAAATTGCGAATAATAAAAGTGCGATAAAATAAACTTGCGATAATTAAAAAGTACGATAATTAAAAGTGCGATTAAATACAATAACAATAAAAAATGCGATAATTAGAAGTGCAATTAAATATAAAATAAAGGAAATTAAATATGAAATAAAAGAATTATGCTTATTTAAACTTCCGTAATCATGATGTTTGACGTGTTGATTTTAGTTTTATGCCCATGGGTTAATTGTCCTTTGTCCTAGATTATTTAATATGTCCGTCCGGTTTTTGTCCATAACAGTCCATCAGTCATAAATATAAAGTGCGAGTGTCCTCGTCAAATTATCCTTATACCCGAAGTTAAATATTCCAACTAATTGGGGACTTAAACTGTAACAAGATTTTAATACTTTTTTTAATAATTACACCAGGATGTCGACTGAGTGTAACCCAAGGTTTTAATATTTTGTTATCAATTATACCAAGTGTCCTTTGTACATAATTTCACCCCTGTTTTAATTATTCTAGTGGCTATTAATCCATTCCCGTGTCCGGTTAAATGAACGATTATTCGTACATATAAATACCCCGCCCATCGTGTCCGATTGAGTGTATATGGTAATTTATAGGGACGCCCAATTGTAAATCTTTATATTAACATTAACAAACTATCATTTAGTTAAACAAATATAAAGCCCATTAATAGCTCATAGTCTAATTTCCACAAGTGTCGTTCTTTTGTCCAAACCCCAATTATGGTACAAAGCCCAATTACCCAATTTTAGTAATTAGCCCAACATCATGATTACTTCGTTTTAAATAAGCATAATAATAACTTAGCTACGAGACATTAATATAAAAAGGTTGAACATAACTTACAATGATTAAAAATAGCGTAGCGTTACACGGACAGAATTTCGACTTACACCCTTACAACATTTGCTAACATACCCTTATTATTAGAATTATAATTAAAATTAAAATTAAAATATAAATTATATATATATTTTACGTATATATGAGAGAAGAAGAAAAAGATGATGATTTGCGATCAGAATTCGGTTGCTTTTATAGGAAAAGTCGACTTTTGGGGCTCCGCGACTCGCGGCATTTTTGCCTTCAAACTCCGCGACTCGCGGAGAATGAAATTACAGCTCAGTCCCTTTGGAGTCTTTCTTGCCGACGGTTTTTATTATTTATTATAATATATAAATAATTATAAGAATTATTTAAATATTATATTATATTTATGTGCATAGTTGACTTGTAATTTTTAGTCCGTTGCGTCGAGCGTTGAGAGTTGACTCTGGTCCCGGTTCCGAATTTTTGAACGTCCTTGCGTACAATTTTATATTTTGTACTTTGCGTTTTGAATCTTGTACTCTTGTAATTTCGAGACGTTTCTTATCAATAATTGGAACCTTTTTGATTGTCTTTTGTACTTTTGAGCTTTTTGATCGTTTGCGTCTTCAATTCGTCGAATCTGTCTTTTGTCTTCACCTTTTATTATTTAAACGAATATCACTTGTAAATAGAACAATTGCAACTAAAAGCTTGTCTTTCTTGAGGAATAATGCTATGAAATATATGTTTGTTTTTAGCATTATCATGTACTAATGACAATGAGTTATAAGTATATTTTGAAACTACTAACTTAAGTTTTCAAAACGATAACTATACGTAACATTCTTTGATATATATACTTATAATCTATAATGCTTATACATGTATCGTATATATAATGTATTTAATCACTTTTTAAGGACTTAAATACATAAAATAATATAAGTATATTCACAAAAGATAGCTATATTTGAATTCTCGTTTCGTTTCCTCAAGATTTCTATACGTATATCTAGGGTATATGTACCCGTATCATATCCAGTTCTATACGTATTTACTATTGGTATATACACATCAAATCAACATCCTAATCAACATTATTACTGCCCTAGATATGAGGTAACTAGGATTTGTCAAGTAGTATGAATTATTAGTAAGAAAACAAAATTAGGAATCCTTTTCTTTCTTTATAAACTAAAAACGTTTTTATAAATGAACACCATTTCTTCACTCCATTTTCTCATACCTACACCCTCATTTCTCTCTCAAAATACTCCTAACTTCATACTTGATCATCTCCAAGCATTTTCCCCATCATTTAGCTTCAATTATAAGCCTTAAACACCATAAGAAAACTCTTTCAAGAACATATCAAAATAACCACCCATTTGAAGAAGTTTACTTCCAACCTTTTGATCTAACTCCACCACTCTTTGATTCTAAGATTATTTCTTATCTTTTGAAGTAACTTTGTCCAAGTAACTTGAGGTAGTAACCTTGTTCATAATCTTATTCAATTCATATTCATATAGCTATCTTATTTTGTGGTATAAAATTTTAACAACAAGAACATAGTTTGAATGATTTCAAACTTGTTCGCAAACTAAATAGATCCTTCTAACTTGACTTTTAAAACACTTCAAGACCTGTAATATATCATAATGATATGCTAACCTAACAAGATATAACTTGGTTTTACAAAGAACATCTTAAAAACTGAATCTACGTCGTCGGAGTGCAACCGGGGGCTGTTTTGGGTTGGATAATTAGAAACCATCTTGAACTTTGAATTGGAAGTTCATGTTCTGGAAAAATGATATTTCTTATGAATATGTTAACACATAAAAATTTCATGGTTTAACTCAAAGTGTAAGTATTTTTAGAAAAATGATCATTAAATGTTGTTTTTATGATGGAAAATGATCACTTTCATAAGTTTCACCAAAGTTTGACCTATAACCTATGATTTCGAATACAAACTAAGGTATTTTCAGTTCACATTCTTAAAATTTGACTCGATCCAAGGAAGTGGCAAGTTGAACCAACAAAAACGGAGTTGTAATGAAGAAACTACGACTAAAACAAGATTGGGTATCCGAAGCTAGTTTAGCTACGAAAATATTTGGAGAAAAACTAAATTTATCATATCTTTTCTAATTAATATGATATTTTATATATAATTACTTATTATTTGATTTTATATATTTCAGGACCACCCGTAAACAACACGAGAAGATTAATCATAAGACCTCATGATTGTACGCAACACGTCATTTGACAACACGGTACTTTATGTACGTAACACGTCATTTGACAACATGGTACCATGGGTCGAGATTAATTCTGATCAATACGAATACGATGGGGTCTTTATTTATTTTATTTAAGTAACTAATTGTGGACCACTAACATCGGACTGCTAACTACGGACTAAGAAAATATTAAAAGTATTAAAAGTATATATATATGTAACGATTACTTAAAAAGAAAATATGTTGATATATTATATATATGGTTAGGTTCGTGATATCTATCGGAGACCAAGTCGAATTAAATACCTTCAAGGCAAAAGTGAGTTTCATTTGCTCCCTTTTTAATTGCTTTTGCAATATATATTTTTGGGCTGAGAATACATGCGCTGCTTTTATAAATGTTTACAAAATAGACACAAGTACTTAAAAATATATTCTACGTTGAGTTGTACCACTGGCATATTTCCCTGTAGCTTGGTAACTACTATTTACATGGGTATTGTAAACGCGAATCCTGTTGATAGATCTATCGGGCCTGACAACCCCAACCGGACTGGACGACCAGTATTCAACGGTTGCACAGTACTTCGTTTTGGTGACTACACTTGGTACAGTGTAGTGAGATTTCATAATAAAGGAAATATGCGACGTTGATTAAATGTTAAGTATGGTTACCAAGTGCTCAACCACTTAGAATGCTTTACATACACTTGCGAGTGTATTATGTTTATGATTATGAAATCTTGTGGTCTATTAACATATTGAAATGATTGTTATGATAAACCTATGAACTCACCAACCTTTTGGTTGACACTTTAAAGCATGTTTATTCTCAGGTACGAATTAAGTCTTCCGCTGTGCATTTGCTCAATATAAGGACATTACTTGGAGCCGATCATCGCAATGGGACCAAATGTTGATGACTTCGTCCAGGTGGATTAGGACGGGTCCTTTCATGAAGCTTACAAAATTATTGATAACACTGCTTCCCACTCACATGAGTGGCATCAAGAAAAAGATATCGTTAGATCATCTAAAGCGGCTAGAGCCGATTCTAGCCATGACTTTGATTCCATGTCCGCAAAGATAGATGCTTTCGAGAGACGAATGGAAAAGATGACTAAAGAAATTCACTCAATACGAATTAGTTGTGAGCAGTGTGGAGGACCACATTTGACAAAAGATTGTCTCAGTATTGAACAAACAATGGAACAAAGAGAGAATATTTCATACATGAACCAAAGGCCTGGAAATAATTATCAGAATAATTATCAACCGCCAAGACCAAACTACAATCAGAATTATAACCGAAATGTTCCATACAACAACCAACAAGGTCCTAGCAATCAACAAGTATCTAATAATACTTACAATCAGCAAAGACCTATTTTTCCAATTAAACCACCACAAACCGATGATAAAAAGCCAAATTTAGAAGACATGATGTCGAAGCTAGTTGAATCTCAAACGCAGTTTTTCACATCTCATAAACAAATGAATGAACAAAATGCTCAAGCATTTAGAAACCAACAAGCTTCTATTCAAAATCTGGAACAAGAAATGAGCAACCTAGCAAGGTTAATAGGTGAAAGAAAACGAGAAGTCTACCTAGCGATACAAATACTAACCCCCGGAATGAAACAGCTAAAGCCATTACCACAAGAAGTGGTATTACACTTAAACCACCTGAAATACCTGTAATTTTTGATGACTCTATTCCTACTATACAAGAACCACAATCTGAGCAAGAAAAGGAAAAAGAACCGGTAGTTGAAAAGGTTAATGAAGATAACACAGTTAAGGATAAGCCTTATGTTAAACCATACCAACCACCACTTCCTTACCCAAGTAAAATGAGAAAAGAAAGACTTGAAGCCTAGCAATTCAAATTCTTGGATATGTTTAAACAAATAAATGTCAATCTTCCTTTCATTGATGTAATTTCAGGAATGTCAAGGTATGCTAAATTCCTGAAAGATCTAATCACAAATAGAAAGAAAATGGAAGAACTCTCGGCTGTTACAATGAATGCTAATTGTTCTGCAGTGCTATTGAATAAGATACCAGAAAAATTATCAGATCCAGGAAGTTTCACAATTCCATATTTTCTGGATAGGTTTAGTTCAATAGAAGCATGGGCAGACTTAGGTGCTAGTATAAATTTAATGTCGTATTCACTATACGCTAAACTAGACCTTGGAGAATTGAAACCAACACGAATAAGCATACAACTAGCCGATCGATCAGTAAAATATCCTAGAGGGATAATGGAGAACATGCTAGTTAAAGTTGGTACTTTAGTATTTCCAGTAGATTTCGTTATTCTGGACATGGAAGAAGATTCTCGAGTTCCTCTTATATTAGGAAGACCATTCTTAAACACGGCTAAAGCAATAATAGACGTGTTCTGTAAGAAACTGACCCTAAGTATAGAGGACGAGAGTGTTACCTTTTCTGTTGATAGAGCCATGCAACAACCGCAATCTGCAGATGATACATGTTATTATATTCAAACTATAGATTCACATGCAGAATTTTTAAAAGAATTTCCAGAATTACAAGGAACAGGAGAATGTTCTTTAGGAGAAGGAACTGAACCAATTGATGAAGCTGCAATGTTAGCTACACTCATGGCTAATGAATACGAACCAACAACAGAAGAACTTCAAATGCTAAAAGAAGAAGATAGATATCGATACAAATCATCGATAGAAGAACCACCGACATTAGAGTTAAAGCCACTTCCAAACCATTTGGAATACGCTTATTTACACGGTGAATCTGAATTACCTGTAATAATATCGTCTTCTCTTACTGAAAATGAAAAATCTCAACTCATTTCTGTGCTAAAAGCTCATAAACCAGCTATTGCATGAAAAATTCATGACATTAAAGGCATAAGTCCTTCGTATTGCACACATAAAATTCTTATGGAAGAAGGTCATAAAACATATGTGCAAAACCAACTAAGACTAAATCCTAATATGCAAGATGTTGTTAAGAAAGAAATTATTAAACTGCTTGATGCAGGTTTAATTTATCCAATCTCTGATAGTCCATGGGTAAGCTCAGTTCAATGCGTACCTAAGAAGGATGGCATGACTGTCATCAGAAATGAAAAAAATGAGCTTATTCCTACTAGGACTGTAACAGGATGGCGTGTTTGTATTGATTATAGAAAATTAAATGACGCCACCAGAAAAGATCACTTTCCCTTACCTTTCATTGATCAAATGTTGGAAAGGTTAGCCGGGAATAGTTGCTATTGTTTTCTTGACGGTATTTCCGGATATTTTCAAATTCCAATAGCACCCGATGACCAAGAGAAAACCACGTTCACGTGCCCTTATGGTACTTTTGCTTACAAACGCATGCCATTTGGACTTTGCAACGCCCCTGCAACCTTTCAAAGGTGTATGATGGCGATTTTTCACGACATGATAGAAGAATGCATGGAAGTTTTCATGGATGACTTTTCGGTCTTCGGTGATACTTTTGAAACATGTCTAGTTAATCTTGAACGAATGCTTATTAGATGCGAACAATTAAATCTAGTTCTTAATTGGGAGAAATGCCATTTCATGGTTAAAGAAGGCATCGTTCTTGGTCATAAAATTTCAAAGGAAGGAATTGAAGTGGATAGAGCTAAAGTAGATGTAATTGCTAAACTTTCACATCCCACCAATGTTAAAGGAGTTAGGAGTTTTCTAGGGCATGCCGGTTTTTACCGACGTTTCATAAAAGATTTTTCTAAAATTGTCACTCCTATGAATAAACTCCTAGAAAAGGATGCTCCATTTTTCAAAAGTCAAGGTCGTAAAAAAGTCACAAAAGGCAAGGTCGTAAAAGTCACTAGTTGAGTACTAGTCAGCCGAGACGTTGTAAGAACTAGTCGGTCAAGTCGGGTACTACCGTACAAGTCAGAGACCAACTTTGACTTCGAAATTTTTGACCGACCCAGTTGATTTTCAAGGAATAAATCCCACTTATGACCAATGCACCAGTTGACTGGTGTTGACCGGCTGGGAATTGAAGATCTGGATATACTAATCATCGATATGATTTGTAACTAACATTATTAAATCAAAAGCAGAAAGGAAGTTTAAACAAAGGAATCAAACTCCTAAAAGAAAGCAAGTTTAAATGTATTAACTAATACAACCAAAAAATATTATATTAGCTAGAGTTATAGTCCTAGCAGAACTACTTCTTTCCCCTTGTCTTGTCCTAGTTCCACGTCTATTCCTCTTCCATTAATCCGTTGTAGAACTGTCTTCATCCTATTGCCTGCGAGTACAAAACACGAATATTATAAAACAACACTCAAATGAATGAATTAGGGTTTCAAAGGAAAATGGGATCGATATAAAAATGGAATACCGATTATATAAAAAGGAAAGGGATTAGAATTTCTATACAATCCACATTCCATTGTCATATTGTCATGTTGATCCCCATTTTCCTCGCAATAGGACGAGGACAGTTCTACAACGGATGAATCAAATGAATCGGAAGAGGAATAGACGACGAGGAGAAAAAAGAAATCCAGCTAGGACTTGACTATTATTTGATATAAAAACAAAAGGAGACATTACAAACCTGGTCACTAGCGAGTGAATGAGATATTTGAACATACTTAAGAGGACATGAACATGCCCATCATAATGCCAAATATCTTGTTCTTTATATCAACATACAATATACACAAAAGATACAAACTAGTCAGTGAGGTTAATTATAACATGTTTATGCGACTACAGACTTCATGGTGAAATATTTATTATTCAACTATGGATGGGGTATCCCTCCCTACCCAAAATAATATGCACACACAAGTTCTAAACCTGTATATTACTAATGGGTATACTTTAAGTGATATACAACTATGGGCGGGCGGTTTTCCCTTATTCGTAGAGAAGGTATAAAACTCTTATTTACAGATCTTTTTATGTGCAAAATTTTTCAATGCATATCTTCATTTAAGCAAGGTTTTACTATAGCCAAGAAAAATATAGATGTCAAAATCTTTTTATAAAGGTGTATATTAATTTGCATAAAAGTTTTGGGCAAAAAACATTTCCGGATTAACCTCAACCACACATTTTGACCCGTTATCCAATCCACCTATTTCGCCACCATAGGGATAACAAAAGTAGGGAGACAGATATTACCTATTTCAGTTGACAAGTTTTTTCCTTTCTTCATCAATGAGACCATAACAAAAGTAGGGAGACAGATAAATGAGATAGTGGAGGGGTAGTTCTCACTTCTTGGATGTAATTCCTATAACTGAAATAAAATCTTAAATCATAAACATGTTAGGGTCAGAGCATTGTGAAATTCCTGTTACATATTAAAGTGTACAGAAGAGAAAATGTGTGTGAAAGTTCATGCTCAAGGCAGACCTCAGAGTTGACCATTTACCCAATTTGCAGCCCCAACTGGCAGCCCTATCATCGAAACATCTTGTGCTTGATATCCACAGACAATAAATACAAACAAATCAGTGAGTTTACTTATATAACATGTTTATGCGAGAACTACAGACTCCATGGTGAAAGCACCTAGATTATTTTGGTCACCTGAGGGTGAGGTATCCCCTACTACCAAAAGAATAAACATAAAAAACTTCTAGACCTACGTATTAGCTAGAGTAATTTTGACAAAAAATAACTTAGGTTTAACACAACCACACATTTTAATATTGACCCATTACCTACTACACCTATTTTGCCACCTCTAGGTAGAGTGGTAGACATATAGCTAACACATATAGATAACTAAAGTAGATAACCAAAGTAGGGAAACGAATTATACCATATTATATAGATAAGTTTTTTCCTTGGTATCAAATTGAAAGAGACAATATGTAAGCAGCACAAGTATGACTGGAACAGCAACATCATGACTGCCATAAAAAGAATCAGCTTCAAACCAAGCAATTGCTACCCATCATTAAGTGCTGTGAAAGAGAACATGTTGGGATATATCTGACTAATGAAATAATCAGTGAGTTTAATAATATAATGAGAATGAGATTGACTACATACATATCCCTACAAAATAATCTAGGATTGTGGCCAATATTCATATCACTACAAAATTAATAATGAGAGTAAAACAAACAATTAATCTAGGATTGTAAAAGATTTGTGTAGATATGCTACAATGCAAAAAGATGAACAAAATATGTACCTATCACGCTGATTGGTCATCCAATTAATTCTTGAGGCCACATTCTCTGTGCACATGTAATGTACGTGAGCTTTGGAGTTTCTGAGAGAATATATGTAAAAACAATCATTTTGGGGCAACCCACTTATCTCAACTTAATCGAGTACGGGCCATCTTTGCCAAAGCAAAAATCCTCGAGGTTCGATAGATTGCAAAGCTGAAGGGTCTATAGACAAGAAAAGTCAACAACTTTTGGTTCCGTCATTTTGTTCCCCTTCTTTTGTTACAATTACTTGTGTTGTTTTGAAGTTGTCTACTGTCTATGTTTTGAGTTTCTTAAGGCTTTCAAGAGTGTGGAATGTGAATACAAGTTGCAAAAGGTCTTATCCACTGATAGATACGGCTTTTAGGTTGGACAGTTGAGGAACAACATGAACACCTCTTTTTCTTCAACTCATTACGGGAGTACCACTACTTGCACTTGCTACATCATCAAAAGTTGAGTGTTGTTTATGACCATTTAACCTGATGATGTAGCAAGTGCAAGTAGTGGTACTTCCGTAATGAGTTGAAAAAAAAAGAGGTGCTCATGTTGTTCCTCAACTGTCCAACCTAAAAGTCGTATCTATCAGCGGATTAGACCTTTTTCAATATGTATTCATATTCCCTACTCTTGAAAGCCTCAAGAAACTCGAAACGTGCACAGTAACAGCTTCAAGACAACACAAGTAATTGTAACAAAATAGGGGGGGGAGGAATGACGGAACCAAAAGTTGTTGACTTTCATCGTCTACAGATCCTTCAACTTTGCAATATATCAAACATCGAAGGCATTTGCTTGGCGAAGGAGCATGATTAAGATGGCCCGTACTCGATTATGTTAAGATCAGTGGTTGCCTCAAAATTATTGATTTAACATATGACCACTCAGAAACTCCAAAGCTCACGTACATCACATATGCATGCACATAAGTTTTTACCTTTATATATCTGTATTGGCGCAAAACTGACAAAGACGGAATACATGATCGGAACAGCAACACCATGAGTGCTACAAACAAATTCAGTTTCAGACCAAGCAACTAATGTACATCATCATCAAGTGTAGTAAAGGAGAACATGTAGAGAAATATCTCAAGTATGGGAAAGACTTACCAACATTCCCTATAAGTTACACCCGTTTTCAGCAAGGAGAGAATTTAACTTCATGAATGAAATTTCGGATAGCTAGTTCTCACTTCTTGAATCCACTTCATTTTACTCATATCAAATCTCAAACAATAAACTTGTCAGTGTCACAACATTGTGAAATATCCGGCGCATATCAAAGTGTGTAACCGAGAATAAGTGTAAGAAAGATAACAGACGTTAGCGCCCAACATTTAACCAACTTGCAGTCCAACTGTCACTTGTGATTCACCATGTTCAAGGCAGACCAAAAAGGTATCTTCGGATAAATGTGAATAAAAATCGATATCAAACTACGCAAAGCACGCTACAACATGACATGCAACAAGTGAAAAAAACGAAAGAACAATCAAAACATGTACGAAAGGTAGAAGTGGACAACAACAAACCTTCAGAGGCACATTTTCATAACTACGAGTTTCATTATCATAACTAACAAGTTTATATAATAGCTCAATGGGTTAAAGCCAAAAATAGGCTACAAACTTACACAAATGTACCGATGTCGCCCACAAACTTATTTTCGTTCTACTGTCGCCTACAAACTTATAAAAAATGTGCCGATGTTAACATTTCGTTACCGGTTACCTGCTGAACCGGTAAAGTTAATTATTTAACTTTTTTTATTCATTTTATATGTCCCGATGTCGCCCATATACTTTCAGTTGTGTCCCGATGTCGCCCATATACTTTCAGTTATGCCCCGATGTCGCCCATATACTTTCAGTTCTATTTCGATGTATCACCGACGTGTCATGACTACTTAGAAGCCACGTAATCAACCATTTTGGTTGATGGTTAAAAAAAGTATTTTGTTTATATTAGCACATTTTTTATAAGTTTGTAGGCGACAGTAGGACGGAAATGAGTTTGTGGGCGACATCGGTACATTTGTGTAAGTTTGTAGCCTATTTTTGGCTTTAACCCTAGCTCAATACTAGCAAACTGTGTCTTACTTTCCAGTAGGGTTCCCATTTTCCACATCCCCATTCTCGAGTCACATTTCAGTAAAATAAGTACAAAAAATTTGAAAATGCAAAGAATAAAGAGGCCGGGAGAAGTTCATGGGAATATGTTACATACAAATAGTTATTACAAGCCGTATTACATCTCCCTACTTATTAAAAGAAGAGCCAAATAGTGAAATAATTTTTCATTTTAACTCTTGAAAACAAATTTTAACCATTAGATCAAAACTAACATCTCTCATCTTACCATTGATTCAAAAACCGAATTTTTATTACTAATCACATTTAACATTCATAATTCAAAGACTAATATACCCTTAAAACAAATCAATATTACAAGATTAGATTAATATTCAGTTCATTATCTTTCTTCAATTAATTCAGTTATTATTTCAATCCAAATATTAGGCAACTTACCAAATCATTCTCCATACTATAACAATCAAATATTTACTTTTTCACATAATTTATTTTGTTTTAATTAATTCGGTGGAATATTAGCATCACACTTCAGAGACATTTTATAATTTTTATTATAATATAATATTCTTTTTCCTACCTGATAACTCCCAGATCATAAAAAAAAAAAAACTGTTATAATTCAGTAGGCTTATAACTACCTTTAGAGGTTTGATTCTTGATGTTATAATTCAATAGGCTTATAACTACCTTTAGAGGTTTGATTATTGATTAAGAATGCTAATAATGAAGTGTAAGAACAAAGATGATAATGGAGAGAAAGAAAGAAACACTTTGTAAGTGTGAGAAATGGTGCAAGTTTAATGCTTGCATTCATGGCTATTTATAGCAAAAATATCACAAGTTTAGGTAATACAATAATATTACTTTTGTGTACCAATAATTGACTATCCATTTATATATATATTTATATATTATAACACTCCCCCTTGGATAGCAATTTTGTTTGTTGAAGATCAACTGTAAGTTACTGCCTCGTTAAAAACCTTGCTAAAGAAAACCCAGTGGGAAAAAAACCTTAGCCAAGGGAAAAAGAGTGCAGCATGGAGTTGACTCCCCCTCAAGTAGACATCTCTTCAGCTGTTACATCTTTTGAACATGTCTCATGCCAATGTTATGAACGTGTGTTCTGAAAATAGCAGTTGGAAGTGCTTTCGTGAAAAGATCAGCAGAGTTTTTGCTGGATTGAACATATCTCATTTCAATCTCGTTGTCCTTAATGAGATTTTGAGTGTATGAGAAGAATCTAGGAGGAATGTGTTTTGTTCGGTCACTTTTGATATACCCTTCTTTCATCTGTGCTATGCAAGCTGCATTATCTTCATAGATAATTGTTGGAATTTTATCGCGTTCTAGTCCACAAGAATCAGTAATGATTTGTGTCATCGATCTCAACCAAAAACATTCCCGAGTAGCTTCATGTAATGCAATCACTTCGGCATGATTTGATGATGTAGCAACAAGTGTTTGTTTTTGAGAACGCCATGATATTGCAGTACCTCCATTTAGGAATACATATCCAGTTTGAGATTTAGCTTTATGTGGATCAGATAAATAACCTGCATCAGCATAACCAACCAAATCTTGTTTTGATTCGTTAGAATAAAATAATCCTAAATCAGTAGTTCCTCGAAGGTATCGAAATATGTGTTTGATCCCATTCCAGTGTCTTTTGGTAGGAGCAGAGCTGAACCTTGCCAACAAATTAACTGCAAAAGAAATGTCAGGTCTTGTACAATTTTTAAGATACATAAGAGCTCCAATTGCACTAAGATATGGTACTTCTGGTCCAAGAATATCTTCATGATCTTCACATGGACGAAATGGATCAGTTTCAACATTGAGTGATCTAACAACCATAGGAGTACTTAATGGTTTTTCCTTGTCCATATTGAAACGTTTCAAAATCTTTTCAGTATATGTTGTTTGATGTACAAGTAAACCATTAGGCATATGCTCAATTTGTAAACCAAGGCAATACTTGGTTTTTCCGAGATCTTTCATTTCAAATTCTTTCTTTATAAGTTGAATGGCTTCATGGATCTCTTTATTTGTACCTATGATGTTAAGATCATCAACATAAACAGCTTTGATCACATATCTGGATGTTGTTTTCGTAATGAAAACACAAGGGCAAGTAAGGTTATTTGTATACCCTTTGCTTATCAAGTAATCACTTAATCGGTTATACCACATACGTCCCGATTGTTTTAACCCATATAAAGATCTTTGTAATTTAATCGAATACATTTCTTTGGGTTTTGCATTTGATGCTTCTGGTACCTTAAATCCTTCAGGTACCTTCATATATATATATATCACTATCAAGTGATCCATATAGATAAGCAGTCACAACATCCATGAGATGCATTTCTAAATTTTTAGAAACTGCCAGGCTGATTAAGTATCTAAAAGTAATTGCATCCATAACAGGAGAATAAGTTTCTTCATAATCAATTCCCGGTCTTTGAGAAAAACCTTGAGCTACAAGTCTAGCTTTATACCTTGTAACTTCATTTTTCTCATTTCTTTTTCGAACAAAAATCCATCTGTATCCTACAGGTTTCACATCTTTAGGAGTGAGAATGATGGATCCGAAAACTTTTCTTTTATTGAGTGATTCTAATTCAGCTCGTATTGCTTCTTTCCATTGAGCCCAATCATGTCTATTTTGACATTCAACCATAGATGTTGGTTCTGGATCATCATCATTATTCATGATGTCATATGCAACATTAAATGAAAATTTCTCATCAAGATTTTTCATTTCATTTCGGTTCCATAATATTTTTGAATGTGCATAATTGATTGCAATTTCTGTATTGACACCATCAATCTCCTCTGCAGTAGGAGTACTGATTTGTGGTTCTTCTTGAACACTTTCTTTTACCTTATTATCAGCTGATTTTCTTTTTCGAGGATTTTTATCTTTGGAACCAACTGGTCTCCCACGTTTCAGACGTGGCATAGATTCTTGAGTGACTACATTATCAGTTTTCCGATTTGGAATCTCAACTCGAGTTGGAGTATTAACTGCTGGTATATATGATTTAGTCACCCTTTTTGTATCTGTGAATGCATCAGGCAATTGATTTGCAAGTTCTTGTATATGCATTATCTTTTGAACTTCTGTCTCGCATTCTTTTGTGCGAGGATCAAGATACTTTAATTGAGGTTCACACCATGAAACATCATTTTCTTTATTTTTTATTTCTCCCCCTAATCTAGGAAACAATGTTTCATTAAAATGACAATCAGCAAAACGTGATTTAAAAACATCACCTGTCATAGGTTCAATATACCTTATGATTGAAGATGTTTCATATCCAACATATATTCCCAACCTCCTTTGAGGACCCATTTTTGTACGTTGTGGTGTCGCAATTGGAATATACACTGCACAACCAAATGTTCTAAGATGGGAAATATTTGGCTCTTGACCAAAAGCAAGTTGTAGGGGGAATATTTATGACTTGCACTTGGTCTGATGCGAATCAATGCAGCAGCATGTAAAATTGCATGATCCTATATAGATACAGGGAGTTTTGTTCTCATTATCAATGGTCTAGCGATTAACTGTAAACGTTTAATCACTGACTCGGCTAAACCATTTTGTGTATGCACATGAGCAACAGAATGTTCAACAACAATTCCTATAGACATGCAATAGTCATTAAATGCTTGAGATGTAAATTCACCAGCATTATCAAGTCTCACCCTTTTAATGGTGTAATCAGGAAAACGAGCTCTCAATTTAATAATTTGGGCAAGAAATTTTGCAAATGCCACATTACGGCTTGATAACAGACAAACATGAGACCATCTGCTAGATGCGTCTATTAGAACCATGAAATATCTAAATGGTCCACATGGTGGATGAATTGGTCCACATATATCACCTTGAATTCTTTCAAGAAACATTGGTGATTCTTTCTCAACCTTAAGTGGTGAGGGTCTAGTTATTAATTTTCTAAGAGAGCAAGATGTACATGGAACCATTGTATCATGATGGATTTTTCTATCCTTTAGTGGATGTCCATGAGTACATTCAATAATTCTTTTCATCATTGTTGATCCTGGATGGCCTAATCTGTTATGCCATAAACTGAATACACCAGGATCAATATATTTTTAACTACCATATGTATTTCTGGTACATTTATATGTGTATAATGTAATCCAGAACTAAGTCTTGGCAGTTTTTCAACCACATGACTCTTGTCAGTGATACTTAAATGTTTCTCATTTTCTGTTGTCACTGACTGATAATCATACCCATTAAGGTATATGTCGGAGAAACTCAATAAATTTCTGCTTGACTTGGGAGAGAATAAGGCATCATTTATTAAAAATTTTGTACCATTTGGTAGTATGAAATTTGCCTTTCCTATCCCTTTTATCAAGTTAGCAGGTCCTGATATTGTATGTATAGTTCCTTCCGTTGCTTTTAGATCAATAAAATATTTCTCGGATTTAAGTATAGTGTGTGTAGTTCCACTGTCTGCTATACAGAGATCTCCACCACTTGATTGATGTTGTATTCCAGCAAAATTCATATTGAACTTCATATATAAGAAATAAATAGTGAGTAAATTAATATTACACAATATTTTACACGCAAATAGATAGTACTGAAATATTTAGCAAACATAATGATAAAGACAGACGATATTAAATCGTTTATTTTTCGAAAGACATACAACAACTTAAATATTCAAGAAATCTTCATATAAATCAGATGGTTTCTCAGTGACTGTTGGATCGAGGTTATCCACAAAGTTTACTTCCTTTTCTTTATCTTTCAGCGAATCCTGATACATCTTAACAAGATGTTTAGATGTTCGGCAAGTATTAGCCCAGTGGCCCATTCTACCACATCTGTAGCAAGATTCTTCAGAATTTTTAGAAGAATTTTCTTCAACATCTTGTTTAGTGGGCTTGTTTTGTGGTTGATATTTATATTTTCGTGGATTATTATTTCTTTGGCCACCACGGCCACGACCACGACCACGTCCTCTCCCATTACCATTACCATAAGGATGGTTTCTACCATAGTTATGGCTTTTGGTATGATGATGGTGATGGTTATTATAACCACGACCTTGCCCGCGTCCTTGTCCCTGTTTATAATTATTTGCAGTATTTGCTTCAGGGATTGCAAGTGTACCAGTAGGACGGGATTGATGATTTTTCATTAATAGCTCATCATTTTGCTCCGCAACTAAGAGATATGAATTAAGTTCAGGATATATTTTGAACTTTAGCATTCTCAAATTTCTTTGCACTGTGATGTTTGCAGCATTCATTGTGGAGAAAGTTTTCTCTATCATGTCTGCATCACTTATTTCATGTCCACAGAATTTAGGTTGTGAACATGTATTATACAGAGCTGAGCTATATTCATTTACTTTCTTAAAGTCTTGGAACCTTAATGTTCTCCATTGTTCCATAGCAGCTGGAAGTAAAATTTCTCTTTGATTATTGAATCTGCTTTTGAGACCTTCCCATAAAACATGGGGATCTTCTACAGTCACATAATTATTTTGTAAGCATTCATCAATATGTTGATGAATAAAGCAACATGCCGTTGCTTGTTCTTTTTCAGAACAAGTGTTGTTTTCATTTATGGCTTCAAGAATGCCCATTGATTTAAGATGCATTTTTACTTTTATAACCCATGGCATGTAGTTGTTTCCAGTTGATTCTAAAGGAGTAAATTTAAGCTTTTCCAGATTCGACATTTTCTATTAAAACAAACAACATGATAAATTATAGTCACTTTATATTCATAAGTATATAAACATTAAACATAAATTTAATATAACATAAATGATAAGTAGGTGACTGTGTCGACCATATGTAAGCAATCATTAATAAATGTTATATAACATAAATATAAATATTAGTAAACATAAATGATAATTAGGCGACAGTGTCGGCCATATAAATGTTAGATAATAGAAATATAAATGTTAGTAACATAAATGATAATTAGGCGACAGTGTCGGCCATATAAATTCAGGTGGTATAACCGACCATATATCATTTAGGTGGCAGAGCCAACCATAATTAGTATTAAGATTATCGTGCTGATAACGTGTTATAATTCAGTAGGCTTATAACTACCTTTAGAGGTTTGATTCTTGATGTTATAATTCAATAGGCTTATAACTACCTTTAGAGGTTTGATTATTGATTAAGAATGCTAATAATGAAGTGTAAGAACAAAGATGATAATGGAGAGAAAGAAAGAAACACTTTGTAGGTGTGAGAAATGGTGCAAGTTTAATGCTTGCATTCATGGCTATTTATAGCAAAAATATCACAAGTTTAGGTAATACAATAATATTACTTTTGTGTACCAATAATTCACTATTCATTTATATATATATTTATATATTATAACAAAAACTAAAATTTTACACGTATATGAACATCATCATCAACAAAGATCCTCATCACTCCTTTCTTTGAAATCGGAAAACAACGACCCAACATATTTTCGGAAGGGTTTGACCTAAAAAATTTTACCTAAATTTCAATCACTTCAGATTTTTTTCTCAATCTATTCTTATCTCAAATCCCTTTTTAAACAAAATCAAATCGTTCAATAATTCCATTCTTGAAATACATTTGATTTTCAAAATTAAATCAATATATCCCGTAATTAACTCAATTGATGTTTATCTCACAAATTAACACCCACGTTTAGCGTTTTTACCTCCAATTTAGGTTTTCTAAATCAACAATCATGGGCTATAAAAAGAGATCATTTCTCATTCATTTCTTCACCCTAATTACAACCTACCACTTAATAGTTTCTTTTTTTTTTTCGCTTTTTCAAGTTTAACCATATGGCTTCCAACCAAGAATTCGTTACTTTGAATATGTTGAACAATTAATTGGTTAATCCTTCAGTGCGAATCAAAGTTTTTTTTTGGGTCTGGAACAGAAACTACTGGACCAGCCCCAACGTGTTAGCATCCATTGAAATGGTATTTATCGATGGCAAGGTATTGATTCATGTTGACTTCGTTTATAGTTTCAAGCTTTTTAATTTATTGAATTTCATATTACTGACGATTAATAAGGCTATGTTAATCAAATATAAACTTTTTTGTTCAGCCAAAACATGTCGCAAGATATATTGACAACTTAAAGGCTGCCTCCATTTTCTTCCATATCGTTTCAGCCCAAGAAAGTGCATGACGGCTGTGATTCCTAGAAATTTCATACACGAACAATTGGCTGGGTCTGATTTGTGTTCTAGGGGACTTTAATGCAACGGTGTCTTTTGGTGAAAGTCTAATCGAGCATGTCGATCTGGTTGGGTTTAAATGAAGACAATGGTAAGAAGTTTCAAGTTACTATTATTTCAATTTTCACTTAATCAATATTTAAATATCTTCACAATCCAGGGATGTTCACATCAGTTCTGTTATTCTCAACAGTTCTATGCTTCTCTACATATGGTGGATTCAAACAGGTGGTAATGCATAAACCATAATTTTATTAAGGTATATGCACCTAATAGTCTCTTTCATTGCTTAACTAACCCTGCAACAATGTTACTAAACAGAGAGACGACTATTAGTTCACGATTGTTAGTTACACCGCTAATGGTAATTGAACGGTTCAAAATAAGATTTTTTTAAAAGTGTCAGTTTGGTCGGGTATTTTTGATTATCAATTGTTAATGGACTTATTACATGGACCTAATCTTATTTGATTCACCTTAAATATGTTTTTAGGTGGTTCTAAGTTGCTTAATCAAAAATCATTCTTTTATTGTTTGCAGTTCCTGGCTTCAGTTTTCAAGAACAACATTCGAGGATTGACTAACATGTGTATCGATTACATGGATCACACCCTACACTGTCACCACAAACAAGTGCTGCAGTACGGTCAAGTTTTTGATATTACCAGCCTTGCAATCTTAGATATTTACAATATTCATCGTGGGATCTGTATGCATTATTTCAGATTTATGCTCATATCATTTGTTATACTATGAAGATGATTTATGAATGGTAATTTCTTTGTTTGTAATTTTATTGTTTTACATAATATGTAACAGATTCAATTTTAAAGCTTTTTTTTCATATCTTTTTACTATCATTCATATATATCACTACCAACTAAGACTTAAAAGAGCATATGTAGTGTTGCAAAAAAACCGCAAGTCATATACGATTGATGGACCAAAAAAAAAAACTGCACGTCATGTACATAGTATTCAATCAATTCAAACGCGGTGATTTATCAGATCAATGTGTAATTCAGATTTTTTTACCTAAATGATAGGAAAATTAATATCTAAAATAAAAGTCAAATAAATTGCTTAACAAACTTCTAACTTTTGGCAATCGATTATAATCTCAATTAAAAATAGGCATCATTTAGGAGAAATCTAATCAAATCAATATGGTTTTTTCTAATTTATAAATTATACGACTAATAATAATCACAATATAGTCATTGACTATATCTTTACCATCTTTTTATTTAAAAAAACACCATACAACTTTACTATGAAGTCTTCAGTTAATCCTATCTATAGACGATTGTGTACGGCGGATCAGAAAAAATCAGCATGAACAATCTACAGCAAAATACTGAAACTGGTACGCCATCTACATAAAATATTATAATTAAAGGAAGAAACGTGGTAAATACAAGAAACAATTGTCACTAGAGGAACAAGTACATTGTTTCGTATTTTGATAATCATTTTTTTGGCTGATCCATACGTTTATGCATGCAGCGTATTTTAATAAACTTCTGTACATGTATTGTAAACGATTTCACCGGTCAGCATGATAAGCTATTTTTTTTTTTATATAATACAGGAGATAAGGGATCAAGATATTAAGAACAAAAAACGTCTTGCAGTCCAGAAATGTCGCCAACAAAAACATGTACTTTTGTATTACTTAATGTTAGTGTTTATGTTATGATGCAAACTGTTTTTAGTCTAAATTACATACAATTTATTGATACACCATAAGTTTAATACCATGTTGGATTTTTCAATTATAGGAATGCATAAATAATTTGAAAAATACAATTCAACAATAAATAAGAGCTTCAAGAATAACATACATCCGCTGAAAAGGTTTGAAACTATTGCTTATTTTATTATATTTACATATTTTAAGATTATTATTCCATCTACAAATGTCATAAATTCACTTTTATTTCAACATTTATTTTAATCTATAAAAATATATTGCAGGTGTTGAAAAGTCATCACGTCAACCCTGGTACCTTTATAAAACAATAAATATAATAAGTTATATGTAATTGTTATCAATTTTTACAAATTAAGATTTGATGACTATACATATCCTATTAATTTTGGAGGAACATACAATGTCGGTGACGATAATCAACAGGTATTAAGTCTTCAAAAAACATTGATGATGCAGTCTACTGATAAACATATTGATCCGATAAACAAACAAATATTGAATTAACGAATTTAAAAAGCAATGCAGCAAAAATCAATGTATTCAACATCTTTTTTAGATCGTAGATGTCGCATGTAGAACAATTTCTTGCTTGGTTAGGTGGATTACGATCCTCGAATACAGTAAAGGTGAGTAATAATTAGAAGAATTATATATATATATATATATATATATATATATATATATATATATATATATATATATATATATATATTAACCAATAATGTAAATACTCTTTACACATACAACTACCATGTCTTAAAATTTTAATATTAAACTATTTAATCATTTTGACATGTAGTTAATTACTAACCACGTGGAACTAAGTGAAGAACATATTGGTAAGATGGAATCGTTGAAATATACGAACTTAAAAGAAGAAATCAAAATTACAACTAACATTCAAAATTTAGAAGATAATTTAGCTAATTCTTTCAACGGCAAATCATTTGTTGATAAATGAGACTTTTTAGTAATGAACAATTTCTCAAATGATGATGTCTGAAAATCTAGGGAAAATATCTAGCAGCTTCTGTGATAAGGTTATTTATCTATGACTTTAATCTTCATTAGGTTTAAGAAAACTTTTTGTTGGACTATTGTTGTGCACTTAATTAAATGTATCATCTTCTGCAGGCCGATGAATTACGTATTTCAACTCATGAAAAGCTACAAACTATACTCACTATAAGGCGAAGAGCTTTGGCATGAATCACACTTCACAACTACCAAAAAATATTAATTTTATCTAATCACCCATGGCAAGCAACACCTATATAAGAACCGAGTTTTCTATCTTTACCTTTCAAGAATTTGAATAAGAGTGTATGGGAACAAATGTTATTTATTGATTATATTACTATTATAAGGTTTATTATCAGCCCAACATTCAAGTGTTCAATTACTATATGAATCGATCATTTCATAATCGTTCATCGATTGAATCTTCATTCCACTATTTATTTTTTAACTCAACCCGCGAAGTCGCGGGTCTTTAACTAGTAATATACTTATAAGGAGTACTAATATCCAAAGAAATAATCTATTGTAAAATATTTCAAGAAATACAGAACAGAAAAAAATGCAAGAATACATATATAGACAAATTATATACATATATATAAATATATATAATATATAAATAAAAAGTAGTACCGGAAACGATAGAGAAAGGGGAGAGAGTAGTTATCCTTTTACAACAGCGAAGGAGGATTGAAACCTAACAGCGTCAATGATGGAATAGAAATGCGAAAATTGGGAATTAGTTGCCTAGGTTTGATCGTAGAAGAGAGAATAATAACGGTAAGGGATAAGTGTAACCTAGCAGTAGACTCAATCGATGGTGGAAATCATCATCGCCGGTGCTTGTGCCGGAGCCGGCGATGTTGCAGAGAGACGGGAAGTATTTGCGATTGGGGGTTTTAGAATAGAACTAGTGGAGGTGACCTGGGTCCGCGTCCCGGCTCCGTTTTCAGATATAATTTGATGTGTTTTGTTCGTAAATTTTTTTTGTGTTTAACGGTTATGTCGGTTAAATTTATACCGAGTCATACGACAATTTAAAGGCGGTTAAAAATTTAGGTAGATTTGTTGGGGGGTTTTTATGGAAAATAAAGAAGTTACGATTTGCGTTTAGTTCGTAAAATTATTTAGTATTTAACGGTTAAGTTATAAAATACGAAAAGTTTGTGGTAAGTTTAAAAAAGGTATAAAGTTAACTATTGTGAAGAGTGTGCTTGAGTTATTAAAAAATAAAAAGTTTGGGGTGAGTTTGTGAAGCTTAGAAACTTCATTATTCACTTACCCAATGTCTTTTACATATGTAGATGATGTTTAACGGTTTTAATGGTTAAGTTATAAAATGCGAAAAGTTTGTGGTAAGTTTATAAAATGTATAAAGTTAACTATTGTGAAGAGTGTGTTTGAGTTGTAAAAAAATAAAAAGTTTGAGGTGAATTTGTGAAGTATAGAAACTTCACAAGGGGTGTCATATGTAGATGTTTTTTTTTGGGGGGGGGGGGGGGGGGGTGGTGTTTGATGCCAAGGGGTATTATATAGATGTTATCTCCGCTTACTATATAAGCACATTGTCACGGACTTATCTCGATAAGCTCACGTGCGGCACTTAGTCTCTACTAAGTCAGCCTTACTCGGACCTTATAACGATTCAAGTAACCAATAGAGAAAATATTATAGAACAAGTGGAATTGAAGAAAATACTTATATTGCTTGAGAATGTTTTACGAGAGAGAATGTTTGAGATTTGAGGTGTGGTGTGCCAAATGAGGCCACCCCTATTTATACTACTCATATCACAAAATGGATGGCTAGGATTAAATACAATGGATGGCTAAGATCTAAGAACTAGAAGTTTCATGTATCTAGATATTTCCATGGACATTCTATACCATTCCATGGAAGAACTCATGGGAAAGTTCTAGTGAACTTCCATGAGGTTCTTGGGCCTTCTTTGATTTTCACATATTGGGCCATAAACTTAGTGGGTTGGGCCATAAAATTGTTGGATTGTGACATTCTCCCCCACCTAAGCTCACGACGTCCTCGTCGTGTGATCCTCGTGATACTTCTTGATTTTGTCTGTGAACTGCCACAATAGGTCTTCGGCCTCCCAGCTTGCTTCACTATCGGGTAAGTTACGCCACTTAACTAGGTATTCTCTATAGCTCGGCACACCTCGTCTTCGTACCGTTCGATGTAACAAGATATCTTCCACCTCACGATCAAACGAAGTCGCAACTGCCATTGGTGCTCGTTTGGAAACTCCTCGTTCTGGTTCTTCCTTGTCCCCATGATAAGGTTTTAGAAAACTTACGTGGAAGACTGGATGAATCTTTAACTTGGGCGGTAGTTGGACTCGATAAGATACGTTCCCAACACGTCCAATTACTGGGAATGGGCCTTCATATCTCCGGATCAATCCTTTGTGCACCTTCCTAAATGTTTTGAATTGTTGAGGTAAAAGCTTCACCATCACTTGGTCCCCAACTTTGAACTCAACATGTCGCCTTTTCTCATCCGCCCATTTCTTCATTTTCTTGGCCGCCTTATCTAGTGATGCTCGGGCCAAGTCGGCTTGTTCGTGCCACTCCTTCATCGTTCTATAAGCGGCTGGGCTGCTTTCATCATATGAAGCGGCCAAAGCATTTGGGGTCAAAGGTTGGCGTCCTGTCACCAACTCAAAAGGACTCTTCCCCGTGGACTCACTCCTTTGCATGTTATAAGAGAACTGAGCAATATCAAGGAGCTTAGCCCAATCATGTTGATTTGCACTTACATAGTGTCGAAGATAGAGCTCCAATAGTGCATTCACCCTTTCTGTTTGTCCGTCCGTTTGGGGATGAAAACTCGTGGAGAAATTCAAGTCCGTCCCCATGATCTTGAACAACTCTGTCCAAAAACGCCCTGTGAACCTCGGATCTCGATCACTCACTATCACATGTGGTATCCCCCAATACTTCACCACATTCTTGAAAAATAGTTTTACGGTTTCATCCGCGGTAACTTCGGATGATGCGGCTATGAAGGTACCATACTTAGAAAACCGGTCTACCACGACTATAATACTCCCACACCCTTCCGACTTGGGTAAGCAAGTAATGAAGTCCATGGAAACACTCTCCCATGGTCCTTTCGGTGTAGGTAGCGGCTGTAATAGTCCTCCTGGTTGGCGTTGCTCTATCTTGTCTTGTTGGCATATTAGGCATGTCCGCACGTACGTCTCTACGTCGTCTTCCATCCTTGGCCAATAATAAGTGCCTTCTACTAATGCCAGTGTCCTCTTGATACCTGGATGACCAGCCCACTTTGAATCATGACACTCCTTCAAGATTGTCCGTCTAAGATCACCCCACCTAGGCACATATAACCGGTCTCCTTTGGTGAATAATAGATCACCCTTGAGCCAAAACCTTCGCGTTTTCCCATCTCGAGCCAATCCAACAAGGTTTTTGGCTATAGAATCATGCTCTAATCCCTCCTTTATACGATCTTGAAGGAAGAATTGTGGTTTTGTGATCGCTGCAAACTCCGCCTTACGACTTAGGGCATCAGCTACCACATTGGCTTTCCCAGGCTTATACTCCAACACATAGTCAAATTCGGCTAAGAAGTCTTGCCAACGAGCTTGTTTGGGACTCAACTTCTTTTGGGTTTGAAAATAACTCGTTGCCACATTATCCGTCTTGATCACGAACCTTGATCCCAAAAGATAATGCCTCCATGTCCTCAAACAATGAATAATCGCTGTCATCTCTTTCTCTTGCACAGTGTACTTCCTTTCCGCCTCGTTAAGTTTTCGGCTTTCGAACGCGATTGGGTGACCTTCTTGCATTAGAACTCCTCCAATAGCAAAGTCCGATGCGTCTGTGTGTAACTCGAACGGAATGGTCACATCCGGAAGTCTCAACACCGGTTCTTCCATGACAGCTCCTTTTAACTCCTCGAATGCTGCTTGACATTTCTCATCCCACAACCAAGCTTTATTCTTCTTTAACAATTCTGTCAATGGAGCCGCTTTCGCCGAGTATCCCTTGATAAAACGACGATAGTAGTTTACTAAACCAAGGAAAGATCGTAAATCAGTCACCTTCGTTGGTGCCTCCCACTCTTGAATTGCCTTGACCTTAGCCCCATCCATGAGTAACTTCCCATTTTTAATTCTATGTCCAAGAAAATCCACCTCCTCTAATCCGAATGAACATTTCTCTAGCTTCACATACAACTCGTTGTCCCTTAGTACTTGAAATACTTGCTTCAAGTGCCTCACATGATCTTCCATGGTGTCGCTATACACGACTATGTCATCCAAGTACACCACGACGAACTTGTCGAGGAACGGGTGGAATAATTTGTTCATCAAAGTACAAAATGTGGCAGGGGCATTGGTTAAACCAAAGGGCATGACTAGGAATTCATAAGCGCCATACCTCGTCACGCATGTGGTCTTAGCCTCATCTCCTTCGGCAATTCGGACTTGATAATATCCCGATCTCAAGTCTAACTTGGAGAAGTATCTCGCCTTCCCAAGTTGATCGAACAAATCAGCAATAAGTGGGATTGGGTATTTGTTCTTGATAGTTACCTTGTTGAGTGCTCGGTAATCTATACACATCCGCAAGGACCCATCCTTCTTTCTTTGAAATAGCACCGGAGCACCATACGGGGATTTTGACGGTCGGATGTATCCCGCATCCAGCAACTCCTTAAGTTGTCTTCGCAACTCCTCCAACTCGGGTGGTGGCATTCGGTATGGGGCTTTGGAAGGTGGTTTTGATCCCGGCTCCAACTCGATCACATGGTCAACCTCCCTCCTAGGTGGTAACTTCTTTGGTAACTCCTTGGGCATGACATCCTTGAACTCATCAAGGACCTTCTCAATTTCCTTGGGTACCTCTAGTTTTCCCTTATCTTCGACCGTCTCTTGCTTTGCTACCGCTAAATAGCATGTCTCATTATTGTTGTACCCCTTCTTGAATTGCATGGCCGAAAGTGACTTGGATGCACTCTTGCTTCCACGTTCGGTTGACACCATACAAGTCTTCTCACCATCCAAGATACATAGTGAGTTAGCGAACGGTATAGGGAAACCGCGTACCTTATCTAGGAACTCCATCCCAAGTACCAACTTGAAGTCGTCCATAGGCACGACTGAGAGATCAATCATTCCTTCCCATTCTCCAATCTTCACATATACGTCTTTAGCCACCCCACTAATCTGCCTGGCACTCGTGTTCACCGTCTTCATCATGCCACTCTCTTTTGTTTCCTTAAGTCCTAGCCTTTTGGCTTCATCGGTGGAGATAAAGTTATGAGTTGCTCCCGTATCCACCAAAGCTCGTACCCGATCTCCACAAATGTTAATATCTACGAATTGGAGTCCTTTAGCCACTACCTTGGGTATCTCCGTCTTGGCCTTGATTTCGTTGAGGATATGCATTGATCCTATGCACCGCTCCTCATCCTGACAACCCGCCTTTTGAGCTTCCATAGCATGAAGGCTAGCTTTCTTCGGACAATCTCGGGCTCTATGCGGTCCATCACATATGAAACATCCATCATTCTTGTAAGAAGTTTTTATGCTCTTGTTATTCTCGGTTGGTGGCTTACGTGTATTATCATTCCTTGATTGGGCGGGCTTATCTCCCCCACCTTTCTCATGGCTCACCTTCTTATCTTTTGACTTGAACGAATCTTTCCTATTAGCATGGTCGACTAGTGCCTCCGCTTGAGCAATTGCGGTGGCAAGGTCTTGGACTCCTCGTCTCTCCAACTCCGTTTTAGCCCAAGGTTGCAAACCATCGAGAAAATAGAAGAGTAGAATATCATCGGGAATACCTGGGACCTCCAGGCTAAGGTTCGTGAATTCTTTAATATACTCCCGAATCGTCCCGGAATGATGTAATTTACGTAGACGACTCATCGCATCCTTTTGAGCATTCTTGGGGTAGAATTGATTCTTAAGTTCAGTAAGAAAATCATCCCAAGTATCAATAGTAACCGTACCTTTCTCGATATCTCCATATCGACGACGCCACCATAATGCTGCGGTATCCTTCAGGTAACGAGTTTCCGTCTTGATCTTCATTGCATCATCCACTATGTTGACTCCCTCCAAGTATTGTTCCATCTCCCATATAAAATCATCAACCGCTCGGGCTTCCCGCTTCCCCACGAACGGTGACGGCTTGGGAATGTCCACCTTCAGAGCATTGCATCCAGTGTTGCCACCCCCACTAGCCATGAATCTCAAACAAGAGTTCATGTTGGTTTGTAAATCCACGAGGCGTTGGTGAATAGTGGAGACCTCCCCCTCCATTTCGCCTCGCAACTTCGTAATCTCACCCATGAGCATACCCCTTAAGTCATGGATCTCACGTCGCATGTCAACGTCTAGCACGTTGATTGCACTCTTGCAATCATCTTTCAATTCGTCAAAGTCCCCGTCCAAACCATCCAAACGTTGGTGGACGTCTTCGACCTTTGCTTTCACGCCGTCCATGGATGTCTCTACATCCATGATCCTCTTATCCAAGTTTGCGACAAAGTCTTTGGACGTACCTCGGTTCTTCTTGGCTCCTTGGCGAGTCTCTACCCGACCACGAGTCTCATCACCCATCACACCACTTGTTGCGCTCACATTCTTCTCGGTCTCGGTTGCCATCTCCTTGAATCGACCTTGCTCTGATACCAAATGTCACGGACTTATCTCGATAAGCTCACGTGTGGCACTTAGTCTCTACTAAGTCAGCCTTACTCGGACCTTATAACGATTCAAGTAACCAATAGAGAAAATATTATAGAACAAGTGGAATTGAAGAAAATACTTATATTGCTTGAGAATGTTTTACGAGAGAGAATGTTTGAGATTTGAGGTGTGGTGTGCCAAATGAGGCCACCCCTATTTATACTACTCATATCACAAAATGGATGGCTAGGATTAAATACAATGGATGGCTAAGATCTAAGAACTAGAAGTTTCATGTATCTAGATATTTCCATGGACATTCTATACCATTCCATGGAAGAACTCATGGGAAAGTTCTAGTGAACTTCCATGAGGTTCTTGGGCCTTCTTTGATTTTCACATATTGGGCCATAAACTTAGTGGGTTGGGCCATAAAATTGTTGGATTGTGACAACATACTCCGTACTTATTGTTACCGTTAGTCTAGCTTAATATAGACTCCGTAAGCATATATTTATACGGAGCATTTATTACCGTTAAGAGTATTGTCCGTTGATAACAAAATGACGAAACACCGGATTGAACGTCGGTTAAGACTTAAGAGTAATGTCAGTATTTGCCTTCAAAGTAGTAGATGGTAGGAAATATAAAAAAATTAATTAATATTCTTATTCTTATTATTAGTATTAGTATTATTAATATTAATATTAATATTAATATTAATATTAATTATATTATCATTATTATCATTATTATTATTATTATTATTATTATTAATCGGGTCTGATAAATGAATTCGGGTCATTTTTCGAGTATATTGGTCAGGTATGCAGGTTTGTATTTAATATTGTCACCAGATTCAAACTCAAAAAAACAAAAAGGGCAAAATAATTTTGAAATCATCACAGATCTAAACCCGTAGACCCTGTCTAAACCAGACCCAAAATGTTGGATATTGAATTTGCCAATTAGTTGCGATCTTTAAGGATATTTTTGTCATCACATCTGCAACGAGTATATGTAAACCTTCTTTTTTGTTAAAACTTCAATTTAATCATTTAAATCTGAATATACAATTTAAAACTAAGTTCCTTTGGTTGACTGCGTGATCTCTTTCCGTACCGCTAGGGATGATTAATACAAAGAACTTCATAATCGGTGTTAATTTGATCCTATAATTTACTCCCCAAAATTTGATAATTCATACAAAATTATAAATCAAACTCCCTAACTCCTCCTTGCTACTCATCAATTAATCAATCTCAATTTTCACCCAAGATTCAAACCGTGATTGTAATCTTATCGAGGTTTTGGTGTCTTGGTTCCGCAACGCTCGAATATTTGATCCCAAATTTACGAGAATGTTAAAGAATTGCATTCATGCGCTACGAAATTGGTCAAATCGTTTATTAGAACATTTGGGGTGGCAATGATTATTTATTCAATTTGGATGACAGGAGCTTGCATGGGCGAATCTACCTTCTGGGCCGCAGGATCACCGGGACACCACTAGTTTGAATATTTTGTGTAAAAAATACCCTTTAAAATGTATAGTACACCACCTAATTTAACTAGAAGATTCTATATATTTTTCGAATTTATAGCTTTTTTTTTTAAACTATATAGGATACCGCTAAACTTAACTAGTCGGACCCTATATATATTTTAAATTTGTAGTTTTTTAAACGGTAAACAACAATTGAAACAACATTCAAATATAATTGTACTTGAAAAAAAAAAAATTATGACCTGTTGAGTCATTTCTGAAATCGCCAATGGAAGCTTGTCACCATCTAATTTATGTTTTTTATTTCTCTGCCTCATGGTACGTAATTATTTATGATTTTTATCATTAAATATGTTAGACTATACGCGTGTAGAGCTCTGCAAAATCTACACTTTTGGACATATGTTATTGGGTGATGATATACACACAACCAATTTTTACAAATACACAATCAAACATGCTTTACAGTGTTGTACAGTACAACACTGTAAAACATGTTTGGTTGTGTATTTGTAAAATTTGGTTGTGTATATATCACTACCCTATGTTATTATCAACTTCTATAATTACGTGGATTAGTTTGTACATATTATCTATACAGTCCCAGAACTATTTTTATGCGTGGACAGTACTTGTAGTTTGCACATTTTGCTTGTACAGTTTCTGACCTTGAGGATCTTTAAAAAGATCCGATAAATGATCACATGCGTTGCGAGAGTGGGTATAATAGTCATTTTTCTTCATCTACTCCTTCCCAATTTCTTCACGTCTTTTTTCGCCATACAAGTAATGATAAACCCTACTTTTTTAACACACATCAAAGTGCATTCTTCCTTCAGTTTTACAACTACCTAAGCACCGCCACTGCAACAATCTGATTCAACCAAAAAACCTGCAATGTAATCTGAGCAGCTAGTGGAGATGATTTGATGAGATTAGTGAAAATCAAGCCCTAAGTTCACCTAAAATTAGATACATATCGCGTTAGAAGGAGGTGAAATGATTTAGGATTTTTAATCTGTGTGAATTTAATTAAAAAAAAGGGAGAAAAAGAAAAAAGTTGTAGGGGTCAAGAACTAGAGAGATAAACTCTCCCGCTTCACGCGAGATAGTTAGGTGTTTAAGGCTTTCCATGTGGTCACCGGTTTTATCTTTAACACATTTGGAATATGCTTTATAGTTTTTTAAAATTCAGGTTTATTCATTTTAATTGATTTTTACAAAGATTAAGGTGGAATGATTGAAGCCGTTAGGGTTTGTTATATGTTAGGTGGAGTTGATTAAGTTAATTATGTATATTATCTTTGAAGAAGTAATGGTTTTAAAGGTTAAAGATGAAGCTGGTAACTAGTTGAGTTAAACGAGAAAAGGAAATGATAAATTGACGAAAATATCGTCATGTGCAATGCATGTGATCCTAGTTAACGAAATATTTTAACGAAGGTCAAGGTTATGGATTGCACACACAAAATCTGCAAAACCACAATGACCGTTCATGCAAGAAACTTAGAGTAGGGGTTATCTGTGTATTTTGTGCAAACCACAAGGACTATACGCATAATTTTGTCACTTTTATTTATCTACAGTTTTGCAACATCTACAGTTTTGCATTTTTGTGTGTGATCACGTGCTCATGTCATATTGCCGCAGAGACGACAAATGGTTGTTGCATGTATTGTTAGGATTTATGGACCAACAACACAAGTGATATAAACCAATCACTAACCCACAAACAATAAACGAATTAGCTAAAGTATAATAATGATAAAAGTAAACGATAAAGACATGGGGAATTAACAAGGTTGTATCCCAACTTCAAACACATAGAATGATTTAGTCTACGGGCGCAAAAAGGGGATTTTATACAATTAATTTTGTGCACACAATTACAAGCTTCATAGGGTTATTTGCAGTGCTAGACGAGTTAGAATCACAATGGGTAAAGGAATCCTAATCGCCTCCTGACTGGATCTCGCGATCGCGAGAATCCCTTTGATGTCGCGAAAATCCTTCAGTTTCTAATCCTTCTCATTGTTTAAATCAGCTTCGCAGTCTAACAATCTCCCACTCGAAGGAGACTTCAAACAAACCGATACCGAATCACGCCGCACTTCCATCGTTATCATACGAGGAAAGGAAGTCAATCGACACCATAAACACTGCTGAGTGATAATCAAATCTCTTAATTACTAGCTTGGGCCATCACGGTTTCTTTGCCACCATCATCATAAACCATAAGATATATGTAAGTAACTAGGAGGTGAATAGTTACTTAATACGATTTTTAAAATATTTTCAATGATCAAAAAGATTTGAACAATCCTTGATCACTTTAATCAACTCAAACCAATGTGTGATGTGTTTATGTTTGTAATAATGCAGAATGTAAAGTAAAGAGCATAAACACAAGGCTTTATAGTGGTTCGGGTGGATGTTAACTAATCCACCTTAATCCACTCCCTGATTCACTAATCGGGATTTTTGCTTCACTAAGCACCTTTCTCCAAATTCGGTGTACATCTCCTTAGACAACAAACCTAATCCTTCTGTCCCTTTGAAGGATTACCTCCAACTTAGATCAACTTGTCTTCACCTTGAACAAGTATTAATCTCCAATGAGATTAATCAACTCCCTAATTCCTTTTAAGAAAGATGATAGCTAAGCTAGCATATGCTTCTAATTATAAAGAACAAAGACTCACCCTTTTCTAGTGATGACAATCCTAAGATAATTCTAAGGATTATTACAACACTATATAAACTCACAAAGATAAGAATTTGAAAGTAAGTTTACAAAACCCCTTATATAATCTTTGAGATTATAGAACTTCTCTTGCTAATCAAAAACATATGTGTAAGTGTTATGTTTTTGTGATTCTCTGATAATTTTGAGTTGTAGCATGCAAGAGGTCCAAGTCTTCAAAGTTCTCCAAGCCTTGTTATTTATATGGAGAGATAAACAAAGCAGCCGTCCCTGCGACTTGGACCACGATCGACCGTGGGTTGACCGAATGCGGTTCAGTGAATAGCCGTTTGAATTAGTTTTGGACATCAATCATTGGACTCTTTACTTCATTTAACACCTGCAAAAGATACCCAACATCCTATGCAAGTACTCTATGCATTAAATGTCCATTTACCTTGGATGTATTGCCTTGATAGTGACTTGTCATGTTTAAAGTGGAAAGTCTAACATTCTTGGATACAAGTCATGATAATCATTTGGGGCAATCTCAGTTTTGTCATAATCTTTTATTTGTAATTAACACATTGACTAAATCTCTATTGGTTGGTCAACATGTCATTGATGACAACAACCCACGTTAATTACAAAATATGCTAGTATTTAATTTTGAACTTGTTTGTAATTAATTAAGTGTGTTAATGATGTCTATGACAAATTAAGCAAGTAATATCAATTAAGCATGTTGCAAGACATCAAGTTAAATCAAGTTTGAACTTATTTATAAATTTAATTTTAGACTTAAGCAAACTTATGTGTGTTAATGATTCGTCGTCTTTTAAGCATGCTACTTGGATAATACTTATAACATTTTAATCAAGTATTTGGACTACTTCAATGTGCTAAGTGTTAATATGTATTTTAAGTATTAACATTTTAAGTAATAACTAGCAAGATATCACTAATTAAACTAGAATTAAACATATAGTGATAACATAGCATTAAACTAAGGCTATGTAAGTTTTACTTGCAAAGTGGCATTTGTAAGATTAATGTATAAGTATACATTAATGTCCAACACATATACAAGGAAGCAACTCTTGGTTGGGACTTGGTGACTATCCTAAGTATGTCAAGATACATTTTAGATGTACATGTTTCCCTATAACACTTATGTGTTATCCTTAATCAAGGCTTAATCGTCATTAAGATGTCATTAGGCGTGATTAACCAAGATTAGTGTTCTAGTGATCAAAACTCCTTTGGATATGAAGGAGGCAACTATTCTAAGCATGTTTGAATAGGTTTCATAAATTATAGATGCCCCGAAGTGGTTAAACATTTTTCGATCAAAATTTGGACAGTGAGATATTGCGGTCGATCCACGGTCAGTCGTGGAGTCGACCGTGCAACCCTGATTTCACAAATCTGGGTGCAAGGTTCCACGATCTGACCTGCGGTCGACCGTGGACTTAACCGTGTAGCTTACGTTTTCATTTTAAGTTTTATCTGGTTTTGGTCTTTTGCTAGAGTAAGTGTGGATTAGTGAACTTGTATATTTATGTCAAGATGTCTACCATCACCTTTAGTTATGTGCATATGTCATCATCAAAACACTTATTGTTATAGGTTAAGATTAGTATAGTCATTAAGCATAATATGTAACGACCTGACTTTTTCGACTTGCTTTTGTGCCTTGTGTTTTTGCGAAACTGCGTATTTGTGCGTACTGTGCTACTTTATACTCTGGAATATTTATACACATGGCTTACTTTCATTTATGTGTTAAAACGTGCCTTTAAGTACGTAGGATACTTAACTTGATCACCGGAAGCCTTTATGACCGTTAGTGTCACTTGACGTTACGAATAAACTGCGTACTGCGTACACGTTTAACTTTTTTCGTAATCGGGATATTATAACTATGAAATCTTAATTATTATTTTATAATAATAATTACTTGGGTTTTTGGATGCTTAATTACGCGTAGTAATTTACTTATGCTTACTAGTTAGTCTTGTTGGACTTTCCACCTTGTTGGGCCTTAGCCCACCCTACACTAGTTAGTGGACTATTTAATTAGCCCAATTAATATTAGCTAGTGACCCATTAATATGTAAGACAAATGCCCATTTATTAGAGGGAACATGCTAGCATTTATGTCAAGTATTATCCTTAATGTTGAATGAGATCCTAACATAAGCACCAACTTTAGACAACCATTAACCAAAAAGCAAACTTTTATCCCCCTTGTCCCCCCTCTAATTCACGGCCACCACCCCCTCCCACACCCCCATTCACATATAAATACAAGCCTCATTCCATCCATTTTACACTTGCTTTCATTTGTAATTCACACACACTCACTCTCTAATTCTCTCTCTAGTCTTTCTCTCTCTAAAAAGTGTAAGTATTTTGAATTTCTCTTCTTCTTCTTCTTCTTCTCATCATCACGAATTCATCATCATCATCATCATGGGTCTAGCTTTTTAGATTTTGATCTTGATTACATCTTGTAGATTCAAACATGGATTTGAATCCTTCTAGAACATGGAAGATTCAAGCTTTCTAGCTTTGAATCTTCACCTACTTTGTAGATCTATATCTTTTAACTTTAATCTTGTTATTTTGTTATAAAGATTCAAACTTTGGTTTGTAATCTTCATGTAACTTAAAGATCCAAGCTTTATGCTTCAAGATCTTCAAGAACAACCAAGATACAAGCTTTCTAGCTTGAATCTTCATATCTTTTGTTGGATCTAAGTTTCCTAACTTATGATCTCATTATTTTGTTATAAAGATCAAAACTTGTGTTTATGGTCTTCATATAACCTAAAGATCTAAGTTTTATGCTTCAAGTTCTTCAAGAACACTAAAGGTTCATGCTTTCTAGCTTTGTGACCTTATAACTTGTGTGAAAGGGATCCAAGCTCTCTAGCTTAGGGTTCCATCACTTCATTTGACTTAGATTATGTTCATACTTGCTTGATTGAAGTAAAGTTTGTAGCTTTAGTTGTAAATGTAACTTGTAATTGTGTTAAGACTAAGGATATGATGTAACCTTGGTTCGTCATCCATCTAAGACTCTTAAATGAGTTGTGTTCTTACTTGGTCTTAACATATTGTGTGTTGATGGTAGAATCTTGGTCAAGGTGATGCTAACCCATCAACGAGTTGTACACTTGAAGCTACAAGCATCAAGGATGAGAACCGTGATGAGCATCAAGCACTAAGAACCCCACCGGAGCACCTTGCTTACTGTTTTCGGGATCTGATCAGACCACCTGTGTAGAGACCCGTCCTAATCCATCTGGACGAAGTCCATATCGATTACAAACGATTCATGATAGTTGATTTCATAGCGAGGTACTTGACCTCTATATGATACATTTTACAAACATTGCATTCATTTTTAAAAGACAAACTTGCTTTACATCGAAAGTTGATGGCATGCATACCATTTTATAATATATCCAACTATAATTGACTTAATAATAATCTTGATGAACTCAACGACTCGAATGCAACGTCTTTTGAAATATTTCATGAATGACTCCAAGTAATGTCTCTAATATGAGCTAATGCACAGCGGAAGATTTCTTTCATACCTGAGAATAAACATGCTTTAAAGTGTCAACCAAAAGGTTAGTGAGTTCATTAGTTTATCATGAATAATCATTTCATAATTTTAATAGACCACAAGAATTTCATTTCCAGTTCTCATAAATATACGTCCCATGCATAGAGACAAAAATAATCATTCATATGGTGAACACCTGGTAACCGACATTAACAAGATGCATATAAGAATATCCCCTATCATTCCGGGAAATCCTTCGGACATGATAAAAATGAATTCGAAGTACTAAAGCATCCGGTACTTTGGATGGGGTTCGTTAAGCCCAATAGATCTATCTTTAGGATTCGCGTCAATTAGTAGATCGGTTTACTAATTCTTAGGTTACCAAGCAAAAAGGGCATATTCTGCTTCGATCATTCACCCATATAATGTAGTTTCAATTACTTGTGTCTATTTCGTAAAACATTTATAAAAATTGCGCATGTATTCTCAGCCCAAAAATATAAAGGGTAAAAGGCAAATGAAACTCACCTAATATATTTTGTAGTAAAAATACATATGACTATATTGAACAATGCAGGGTTGGCCTCGGATTCACGAACCTATATCATTTATATATATTAATACATATAATGGTAATCAAATAATTCCACCTAATATTTATATTTAGTGTTGTAGTTTATATAGAATTTGTACTAATTCCAATATATATTTTATTTATGTATAATATCTTAAATTATATATTATATATATTTATTTTGTATATATATATTAAAAATGTTAATTTGTTCACTATATAATTATAGGTAATATTATAGTATATGTATTAAGTATTCTTTTATGTACAAAATCTTTATGTGTTATAATATAATAATAATAATAATAATAATAATAATAATAATAATAATAATAATAATAATAATAATAATAATAATAATAATAATAATAATAATAATAATAATAATTGATAATGATGATTTTAATAAAAAAATGGTAGTCTTAATAATAGTAGTTTTTAAAAAAAAAAAATAAGTTTAATAATAATGATAATGAAAATAATAGTTTTGATAATAATGCTTAATACTTAATAATAATAATAATAATGATAATAATAATAATAATGATAATTTTAATAGCAATACTAATAATTTTAATGATTTTAATAATAATACTTATAATGATATTAGTAGTAGTAGTAGTAGTAGTAGTAATAATAATAATAATAATAATAATAATAATAATAATAATAATAATAATAATAATAATAACACTTATCTTGATAAGAATAATAATATTTATGTTAATGATAGTAATAATGATAATAATAATAGTAATAATAATGATAGTAATAACAATGATATTGGAATTGCTACCTTTGAAGAATAAGTTTCCAAAATAAAAAAAAGACCATGCCCAGATTCGAACTCACGACCTCTCGCTTAACCGCAACACTCCTAACCACTCCTCCATAACTGCTTTTCTGTTTAAACTACAATTCTAATTCCTTTTATCTTAATCTCCATATTCAGCTTCATGTTCTAACCACACAATTATATATATCGTAGCAACCTGCAGGAACCAGGTAATGGGTCGGCCCAACAATAATTCCTTCGATCCGCTAGATGAATTAGCCCAATAATAGGCCCAAGTAACCTTTGATCAAACCCAATACTTGCTGTTTAATAAATAAAAAGAAATAGGGCAGCAGGCGAGAATCGAACCCAGCATATCTCGTACACTAACCAGACCCCTAAACCATCGAGCTGTTTGATCTTTTCTGTTAAAATTCAGAATTAAAACTATATAACCTATCTTGTTTTTATCGTATGATCATTATCATAACATCTTTAATTCATCATCCAATTTATAGAACTTGCATCATCATTTTAGGTATCATCTTGAATTATTTCATCACTTCATAATCATACATCACGATCACCATTATCATCATTTATCGTGACACCCATCATCATAATACATACATCATCATCAATATCATCCACCTCATCATCTCATCATAATCATTCGATCACAATCATAATCTAATCTTCATCTTCATTACCTCATTAACATCATTTCGAATCATAACCATGATCATAGTCATCTTCATCCACTATTTATCATCGTACCCGAGAAGTCATTTCATCTCATCATCATCACTTATCGACACCATCTCTTCATCATCTTTATTCGTTTAAACGCTGTAGGTTTTGATAAAATAGAATAAAACACAGAAATGAAAGTAGGATAGTGCAGCAGTAGCTGCAGTAGTAGAAGCATTCGAACTATCGTAACAGCGAAACAATAACAGCCTTGTTTGTGTGACTGTTCGAGAGAAAAAAACAATATATACATCGGATATAGAAATAGTGGCAAACATGTAAGTTTTCTTGGTGATTAATTGGTGGTGACATTCAAGGTGATAAATAACTGTTACAGCAGCCATTTTGTGGCATAAATGAAAAAAAATGAACATCAACTGTAACAGTAGCAGTGTGTGACTTCAATGGTGTTGATGGTGGAATGAAGGTGGAGGTGGCGGTTGAGAATTGGTGATGGTGGCCGAGACGTGTGATGGAGGAGGAGGTTGTTTGTCGATGGTGGAAGGTTTCGATGGTTGTTGCTCACGAAACAAAGTTGTAATTGTGGTGATGGTTTGTTGATCCGAACATGAGTATGAATAACAATTCAAACTAAGATGATGGGTTGTGAGTTTTATGATGGTGAGTTTGAGAAGATGATAACAATCTACACACTAAAACAAGTGGGTTTGATCCTACATGTAATGCATATATCATTCTATATATAATATTGATATGTTAGGTGTTAAAGTGGAAATATAAAGATAGAGAAATGGAACGGTTAATATCTTTTATCAAGTGGGTGAAGTGGGAGCCGATGGTTTGTGATTGAAGTGGTGACTTTTGGTTTTATCGAGAAACAGAAAAAATAGTGTGTAGTGATGATAGGTTTATTATGGTGGGTTGAGTTCAGAAACATAGTTTGCAGTAGTAAATGGGTTTAGTGGTTTTGTGTTAATCGAGAACGTAATTAAGAAAGACAAGTAGAAAAGTTTAATAACTTCTTGGTGTGTGAATGGTGTAGATGTCGTGCATAATATCTATATACATATATAATATCACCTACAAAGTAAACAACTTGACAAAATAAATAATAAAATAATATAACTTTAATAATATCTATGATTAAAAAAAACGTGTTAATTAATCTTAGCAGCCCTCATTTTAGTCATTATGGTATAAAATTCAGTCATTAACTATTAAATAAAAATTACATTAATTATTCACTCCCAACCCCTAAGCAAAAATAAAAAGTTTTAAAATTTGACATACAACATCTAAATATATTATTAATAAGCCTAAAATTTAATAAACCCATTTTCAAATCACCGTTTATTTTAAAATTATATAAGTTTGAATTTAACTTGATTGATATCAATCGGAACATCAACGAATATTACAATCGTTTAATTTTTATTTTTAATATATTTTTTTATATATATAAATATATTTTAAATAATAATTATTATAATACCCTATTTTTATTTTGTTAATTTTAATAACAACATCATATAATACTTCAAGTTATATTTCAAATTATTATTTACATATATAAACACATATCTATTTACAATTAATTGCTCGTGAATCGTCGAGAGCATTCGAAGGTCAATTGAATATATGAACATTGTTTTCAAAATTTTCTAGACTCAACATTACATACTTTGCTTATCGTATCGAAATCATATAAAGATTAAGTTTAAATTTAGTCGGAAATTCCCGGGTCATCACAACCTGGTGTGATGACCCGAAAATTTCTGACCAAATTTAAACTTAATCTTTGTATGATTAACATTTACGACACGATAAGCAAAGTCTGTAAAACTGAATCTCAAAATTTTTGAACTACTTTTATATATTTAAATACCCTTCGGTTGTTTTTGACGATTCGCGAACAATTATATGTAAATAGATACATATATACTATAACTTGAAAATGTAACGATGTATTAATTGTTTGATACCGTACATTAAACTTATTGGTTTAAATATCTATTTGAATATATATGATAAGTTGAAATATTTATTATTAAAATTAATTATAAATAACTTCCAATGTGTATTTAAAAACTGATTTATGTATATTAAAAAGATATATACATATATATAATTTCAAGTTATTTAGTAAACGATAGTAACATTCATTTATTGATTCGATTGATATTTAGATAAGTTAACTAAAGCGTTTAAGATGAACCAGTAAAACACTAATTTGCTACAGTATTTTCAAATTGCTACAGTACCCAAAATACTACATTGTCTTCGAAAATCACTATTTGCTACAGTGAATTGCTACAGTAATTGTGCTACAGTAAACACTATTTCAAAATAAATAAATAAATATATATATATATATATATATATATATATATATATATATATATATATGTATATGTATATACTACGAGACGATGATTTATAGAAGTAAATAACCAAAACACTTAATTGATTAAAGCTACACTTAGAGTGACATAGTTATCAATGATTAAGTTTATATTTTGACAAAGGTACGAGTCACGAAACGAAAAGTACTAGTTTTCTAAATGTACGAAAGGACGTTCAAAAAAACCGGAACCGGGACATAAGTCGAGTGACGACGTATGACTTATCGGAACAAAAATTACAAGTTAACTATGCACGTGAATATAATATAATATATAATTAATTATATAAATTAAATATATTATATATATTATATTAAATTATGTCGACGGGCTAAATTACAAAAATATGTGAGCTGGAAAAACGGGCCATGCGATCGCATGGCAAATGGCCTTCAGAACCATGCGATCGCATGGGGTCTGAATTCAGGCCACACCTATAAAAGCTCGAGCATATCTGTTTCTGATTCATTTCATTACTCCGTATTTATTTACTAATTATATTATTATTATTATTATTATTATTATTATTATTATTATTAAGATTAAGATTAATATTATTATTAATCTTATTATTATTAGTAGTATTTGTATTATTATTAGTATTATACATAAAATACTACGACGAGGTCATGAGCGTGTCACTTTCAAAATAGTTTTATGAGCGGGATAAAGCTAAGGAAATTGTGGGTTATTGCCAAGGAGGTTATGGGTAATATTCATGGGTATTATTTGCAAGTCAAACCTAGTGTTATCATCTCCGTTACCTCTACGTACTTTTCTACAATATTGAATCTCAATATTGATATGTAAGTACTTATATTTTATCTTTTATATAATAATTGTGTATCCATGTCTAATGCTCGAGTATATATATTTACACATGCTTGTATGCTAAATTTCCTCGTTAAACAGTTTATGATGCACCACGAATTAAATACATATATTACTGGTAAAAGGTATATGATATACATGTTTTTGGAAAGCTGACGAAAAATCAATAACTTTTCATTTAGATATCGAATAATTTCGATGAACGGATTAAAAGATATGAGCAACTGAATTATGATTGAAGTTAATTGAAATTGCTTTTGAATCTACAATTAAGATTTAAACAACTTGTTTACGAGATTGATAAATTGGATTTTTGAATATTACCAACCGAGTAAATGAATCCTTATATAAGGTACGTCTCGTTTTGTTAAACTATTGTCAAAATTGACTTTTTGAAACAACATTGGATAACTTTTGTATGTCAATATTGAGCATTAGGATTGTGATACACTATGACCTGACCTAGTTTGATTGACATTTATTGACCAACATATGTTCTCTAGGTTGAGATCTACGGTTATTTGGTAATCCGTGTTTCGATCACATTTTGGTGAACGACTTTATATGCTGCTAAGGTGAGTTTCATTGATTCCTTTTTAATTGCTTTTGCAATATATATTTTTAGGCTGAGAATACATGCACTTTATTTTAAACGCAATGGATACAAGTACATACTAAATTCTACACTGAGTTTGAACCGAAAATCCCCTAGCTTTGGTAACTGTTAACTGCCAGTTATAAGAACTGGTGGGCGCGAGTAGTAGTATATGGATCCATAGGGCTTGATATCCCCGTCCGAGCTAGAGCACTAGCCTTTTAACGGACGTATGCTATTTGAGAAGCGTACACGTTGGTTTGCGTGTATTATTAAGATGATTATACAAAGGGTACAAATTATATATACGTTAAGTTTAGTTACCAGGGTGCTCAATTTCGTAGAATATTTTGATAAACGTTTCTGGATTGAACAACTGAAATCTTGTGATCCACCTTTATATACAGATTATGCGCAACATTAAAACTATGAACTCACCAACCTTTGTGTTGACACTTTTAAGCATGTTTATTCTCAGGTTTCTAGAAGTCTTCCGCTGTTTGCTTATATGTGATACAAGCTATGTGCATGGAGTCATACATGCTTTATTCAAGAAAACTTTGCATTCACAAAATCATCACCGTGTATCTTATTTTGACTTCATTGTCAACGGATGTATTATGGTAAACTATTATTTATGGTGATTGTCTATATGTAGAAATCATCAAACGTTGAAAACCTTAGAAATTGATATTCATTTATTGTGTACCTTTTGAAAAGAATGTAATGTTTACAAAACGTATCATATAGAGGTCAAATACCTCGCAATGAAATCAATGAATGACGTGTTTGTCCATATGGATTTGGAGCGATCTGTAGTGACCCGAACTTTTCCATGTTTATATATATTAATTGAGATTGATATTTACATGATTAAATGTTTCTAACATGTGAAGCAATCAAACTTGTTAAGACTTGATTAATTGAAATATGTTTCATATAGACAATTGACCACCCAAGTTGACCGGTGATTCACGAACGTTAAAACTTGTAAAAACTATATGATGACATATATATGGATATATATATAGTTAACATGATAGTATGATAAGTAAACATATCATTAAGTATATTAACAATGAACTATGTATGTAAAAACAAGTCTACTAACTTAATGATTTTTAAACGAGACATATATGTAACGATTATCGTTGTAAAGACATTTAATGTATATATATCATATTAAGAGATATTCATACATGATAATATCATGATAATATAATAATTTAAAATCTCATTTGATATTATAAACATTGGGTTAACAACATTTAACAAGATCGTTAACCTAAAGGTTTTCAAACAACACTTACATGTAACGACTAACGATGACTTAACGACTCAGTTAAAATGTATATACATGTAGTATTTTAATATGTATTTATACACTTTTTAAAGACTTCAATACACTTATCAAAATACTTCTACTTAACAAAAATGCTTACAATTACATCCTCGTTCATTTTCATCAACAATTCTACTCGTATGCACCCGTATTCGTACTCGTACAATACACAGCTTTTAGATGTATGTACTATTGGTATATACACTCCAATGATCAGCTCTTAGCAGCCCATGTGAGTCACCTAACACATGTGGGAACCATCATTTGACAACTAGCATGAAATATCTCATAAAATTACAAAAATATGAGTAATCATTCATGACTTATTTACATGAAAACAAAATTACATATCCTTTATATCTAATCCATACACCAACGACCAAAAACGCCTACAAACACTTTCATTCTTCAATTTTCTTCATCTAATTGATCTCTCTCAAGTTCTATCTTCAAGTTCTAAGTGTTCTTCATATATTCTACAAGTTCTAGTTACATAAAATCAAGAATACTTTCAAGTTTGCTAGCTCACTTCCAATCTTGTAAGGTGATCATCCAACCTCAAGAAATCTTTGTTTCTTACAGTAGGTTATCATTCTAATACAAGGTAATAATCATATTCAAACTTTGGTTCAATTTCTATAACTATAACAATCTTATTTCAAGTGATGATCTTACTTGAACTTGTTTTCGTGTCATGATTCTGCTTCAAGAACTTCGAGCCATCCAAGGATCCGTTGAAGCTAGATCCATTTTTCTCTTTTCCAGTAGGTTTATCCAAGGAACTTAAGGTAGTGATGTTCATAACATCATTCGATTCATACATATAAAGCTATCTTATTCGAAGGTTTAAACTTGTAATCACTAGAACATAGTTTAGTTAATTCTAAACTTGTTCGCAAACAAAAGTTAATCCTTCTAACTTGACTTTTAAAATCAACTAAACACATGTTCTATATCTATATGATATGCTAACTTAATGATTTAAAACCTGGAGACACGAAAAAACACCGTAAAACCGGATTTACGCCGTCGTAGTAACACCGCGGGCTGTTTTAGGTTAGTTAATTAAAAACTATGATAAACTTTGATTTAAAAGTTGTTATTATGAGAAAATGATTTTTATTATGAACATGAAACTATATCCAAAAATTATGGTTAAACTCAAAGTGGAAGTATGTTTTCTAAAATGATCATCTAGACGTCGTCCTTTCGACTGAAATGACTACCTTTACAAAAACAACTTGTAACTTATTTTTCTGACTATAAACCTATAATTTTTCTGTTTAGATTCATAAAATAGAGTTCAATATGAAACCATAGCAATTTGATTCACTCAAAACGGATTTAAAATGAAGAAGTTATGGGTAAAACAAGATTGGATAATTTTTCTCATTTTAGCTACGTGAAAATTGGTAAAAAATCTATTCCAACCATAACTTAATCAACTTGTATTGTATATTATGTAATCTTGAGATACCATAGACACGTATACAATGTTTCGACCTATCATGTCGACACATCTATATATATTTCGGAACAACCATAGACACTCTATATGTGAATGTTGGAGTTAGCTATACAGGGTTGAGGTTGATTCCAAAATATATATAGTTTGAGTTGTGATCAATACTGAGATACGTATACACTGGGTCGTGGATTGATTCAAGATAATATTTATCGATTTATTTCTGTACATCTAACTGTGGACAACTAGTTGTAGGTTACTAACGAGGACAGCTGACTTAATAAACTTAAAACATCAAAATATATTAAAAAGTGTTGTAAATATATTTTGAACATACTTTGATATATATGTATATATTGTTATAGGTTCGTGAATCAACCAGTGGCCAAGTCTTACTTCTCGACGAAGTAAAAATCTGTGAAAGTGAGTTATAGTCCCACTTTTAAAATCTAATATTTTTGGGATGAGAATACATGCAGGTTTTATAAATGATTTACAAAATAGACACAAGTACGTGAAACTACATTCTATGGTTGAATTATCGAAATCGAATATGACCCTTTTTATTAAGTCTGGTAATCTAAGAATTAGGGAACAGACACCCTAATTGACGCGAATCCTAAAGATAGATCTATTGGGCCTAACAAACCCCATCCAAAGTACTGGATGCTTTAGTACTTCGAAATTTATATCATATCCGAAGGGTGTCCCGGAATGATGGGGATATTCTTATATATGCATCTTGTTAATGTCGGTTACCAGGTGTTCACCATATGAATGATTTTTATCTCTATGTATGGGATGTGTATTGAAATATGAAATCTTGTGGTCTATTATTATGATTTGATATATATAGGTTAAACCTATAACTCACCAACATTTTTGTTGACGTTTTAAGCATGTTTATTCTCAGGTGATTATTAAGAGCTTCCGCTGTCGCATACTTAAATAAGGACGAGATTTGGAGTCCATGCTTGTATGATATTGTGTAAAAACTGCATTCAAGAAACTTATTTTGTTGTAACATATTTGTATTGTAAACCATTATGTAATGGTCGTGTGTAAACAGGATATTTTAGATTATCATTATTTGATAATCTACGTAAAGCTTTTTAAACCTTTATTGATGAAATAAAGGTTATGGTTTGTTTTAAAATGAATGCAGTCTTTGAAAAACGTCTCATATAGAGGTCAAAACCTCGCAACGAAATCAATTAATATGGAACGTTTTTAATCAATAAGAACGGGACATTTCAGTTGGTATCCGAGCGTTGGTCTTAGAGAACCAGAATTTTGCATTAGTGTGTCTTATCGAGTTTGTTAGGATGCATTAGTGAGTCTAGACTTCGACCGTGTTTACTTGAAAAATGATTGCTTAACAAATTTTGTTGGAAACTATATATTTTTAACATATGAATTGTAACGACCCGGAAATTTCCGACCAAATTTAAACTCTAATCTCTATATGGTTCCGACACGATAAGCAAAAACCCTAAAGTTGACCCGCACTTTTTCGATCGTTCTATACTTATAAGATTAATATTTACATAAATTAAACCTTACCAACATGATAAGCAATCCAAATTGTTGAGACTTATGTTTTCGAAAAGAGTTTTACACAACGTTTGACCGTCTAGTTTGACCGATGATATCACGAACTATATAACATATGATAATTATACGTTTGTGTATATATATGTATATATACATATTTAACATGGTTTATGGATGTTTTAATATCTCATTTTGTATTAATAACAATAAGTTATAAGTATATTTTGAAACTACTAACTTAAGTTTTCAAAACAATAACCATACATAACGTTATTTGATATAATACTTATGACTTATAATGTTTATACATATAACGTATAAGTAATGTATTTAATCACTTTTAAGGACTTAAATACATAAAACAATATAAGTATATTCACAAAAGATAGCTATATTTGAATCCTCGTTCCGTTTTCTCAAAGATTTCTACACGTATATTTAGGGTATATGTACCCGTATCATACGCAGCTTCTAGATGTATTTACTATTGGTATATACCAATACAAATCTGCTCCTTAGCAGCCTTAAATGATTAAGAAACATGTGGAACCAACCATTTGTCAAGTAGCATGAATTATTTAGCAAGAAAACAAAGTTAGGTATCATTTTTTTTCTTTATATACTAAAAACGTTTTTATGCATGCACACCATTTCTTCACCCCATTTTCTCATACTTACACTCCCATTTCTCTCTCAAAATACTCTTAACTTCATACTTGATCATCTACAAGCATTTTCCCCATCATTTAGCTTCAAAAACCTTACTTAATCACCATAAGAAAACCATACAAAAACACTTCAAGAAATCCTTCCAAGAACACAAACTTACTTCCAATCTTTCATCCACTTCCATCACCCTTTTGGTTCTAGGTTCTTACTCCTCTTTTACAGCAACCTTGTCCAAGGAACTTGAGGTAGTAACTATGTTCATAACCTTATTCGATTCATATATATATAGCTATCTTATTTTGTGGTATAAAATTTTAACAACAAGAACATAGTTTGAAAGTTTTCAAACTTGTTTGCAAACTAAATAGATCCTTCTAACTTAACTTTTAAAATACTTCAAGACCTGTAATATAACTTAAATATATGCTAATTTAACAAGGTAAAACTTGGTTTTTCAAAGAATACCTTAAAAACTGTTTTTACGACGTCGGAGTGCAACCGGGGACTGTTTTGGGTTGGATAATTAAAAACCATCTTAAACTTTGAATTGGAGGTTTATTTCTGGAAAAAAATGATTTTTACTATAAATATGTTAACACATAAAAATTTAATGATTTAATTCAAAGTATAGGTATTTTTAGAAAAATGGTCATTAAATGATATTTTTGTAACAAAAATGTTTAACTTCATAAGTTTCACTAAAGTTTCACCTATGCCGTGTGATTTTGAATACAAACTAAGGTATTTACAGTTCATAGTCTTAAAGAGGGACTCGATCCAAGGAGATGGCAAGTTGAATCAACAAAAACGGAGTTGTAACGAAGAAACTATGACCGAAACAAAATCGGATATCCAAGACTAGTTTAGCCACGAAAATAATTGGGAGAAATTAAATAAATCACATCTTTCTAAGATAACATGATATTTTATATATATGTACTCATAATTCAATTTTATATGGTTTAGGATCACCCGTAAACAATACGAGAAGATTAATCATAAGATCCCATGATTGTACGCAACACGTCATTTGACAACACCGGTACTTTATGTACGCAACACGTCATTTGACAACACCGGTACCGTGGGTCAAGATTAATCTCGACCAATACATATACGATGGGGGTTTTATTCATTTCATTGGGGGTTTATTAAACACCTAAAAATGAACCATTAAAATTGAATTACTAACATCGGACTGCTAACTACGGACTAAGGAATTATTAAAAGTATTAAAAGTATAACAAGTATATATATGTGACGATTGTTTATAAAGAAAAGGTATTGATATATTATATATATGGATAGGTTCGTGATATCAATCGGAGACCGAGTCTAAATTACATATCTTCAAGACAACAGTGAGTATATAGTCCCTTTTAAACTTTAAGTATTTTGGGCTGAGAATACATGCGCTGTTTTTTTTATAAATGATTTACGTTATGGACACAAGTAACTGAAAAATATATTCTACGTTGAGTTGTACCACTGGCATACTTCCCTGTAGCTTAGTAACTACTATTTACAGCGGTATTGTAAACGCGAATCCTGTTGATAGATCTATCGGGCCTGACAACCCCAACCGGACTGGACGACCAGTATTCAACGGTTGCACAGTACTTCGTTTTGTGACTACACTTGGTACGGTGTAGTAAGATTTCATATTAAAGGGAATATGCGACGTGATTGAATGTTAAGTATGGTTACCAAGTGCTCAACCACTTAGAATATTTTTATGAAAATGTTTATATATGAAATCTTGTGGTCTATATATATATATATATATCGCTGCCGGCATTAAACCTATATCTCACCAACTTTATGTTGACATTTTAAAGCATGTTATTCTCAGGTATGAATTAAGTCTTCCGCTGTGCATTAGCTCGTACTAAGGATACTACTTGAGGCTATTAAGGACTTATATCATAAGGCGTTGCATTCGAGTCATTGAAGTTCATAGAGACTATTATTAAGTAAATGGCGGTTTAGGTCATTTGAATATTATGAAATGTCAGGTGATTATGTCAATTCTGGATGTAACTATAGATTGCCTTTTAAGAATAAATGCAACATTTGTAAGATGTATCATATAGATGGCAAGTACCTCGCAATGTTATCAACTATTGTAATTCGTTTGTAATCAATAAGGACAACGTCCGGATGATTAGTTTCGGATCCTTTCAGTTGGTATCAGAGCGTTGGTCTTAGCGAACCAGGCCTTGCATTAGTGTGTCTAACTAGTAGTTGTTAGGATACATTAAGTGAGTCTGGACTTTGACCGTGTCTGCCTGTCAAAAGTTTTGCTTATCAATCCTAGTCGGAAATCATCTGCTTATCATCCTTAGGGAACTGCCTGCTTATCATTCTTAAGTCTAGACACGTCTTACTGCATTTAGTGCATCGATAGTGTATAGACAAAATTCATATCCTAGCGTATCTGTTACTATAGACATTGCCTGACGTATTTCAAAGATTCTCCGTAATTCATGGGATTTTGATATTATATATACATATGTAAATTATGTATTGAAGAGTACCAAACCCAACTCCTATAATCTATTCCAAACCAAAAATTCATTTCTCCGACCATACAAGATGGATTCTTCATCCAGCTCAAATTCCTCCGACTTCGATAGCTTCGCCGATATGGATCTCCATTCGAGCTCCGAGAACAGCGTTACCGGAATGGATCAACCAATTTCCCATCATCTATTCTGGATGAATTGGGGATGGGTTCGTAATATACTAAATTTCTGGAGGCAAGAAGAAGGTGATCCATTCCATCCACCAAATTGTCCTCTTAACGATTAACCTGAAGCACTTACCGGCGAACCTATTCGAAACACCATTTTCTCGCTCATTTCTAGAGTATCTCGTCATGACTACATACTATCCCATATTTCGAATCTTGTTCATTCGCTCGTTTCAACTGTCAATCATCCCGGTATAATAGAAGAAGTCAACGAGCTTCGCGCTCGGGTAGTGGCTTTAGAAAATACGGTGCGAAGGTTACAAACACCAGCAGCATAATCTGTATCATTATCAACAACGCCGACAGTACTCTTGTCACCCCCAAAATCTCAACATCACAAACTGTATCTCGGATATCAACATCACATACCTCAAAAACCTCATCGGAACTTCGAGTATGATCTTCGTTCTATATATCTTTCTACATCGATTATCTTCGCTTTACGTATCGTTTTACCTCATTTATCTTCGTTCGACCTGGCGATTATGTAATCTCTAATGCTTTAGAAGTTATGTAATCTAGTATTAACGATAAATCAAATGAGTTTAATACTTCATTGACTCATTGAATCTATGATTACATCTGAAGAAAATATATATGCAAGTATATTTTTATAAAGATTGTAATTAAAAATTCTTTCGTACAAACTGTTAATGATGAAAATATTTTAACGGGTGGGTAGTACCCGAGGAATATTTAGAATTCACATTAATAAGTTACGTTGTACATTCTCTAAATCCGATTCAACGGTCATTTACTATCCTACTTACAACTACCGATATACGTATCCGTTCACCACAAAATAACCATTTCTATTCAAATTTCATATTCGGATTTTGACCTACCAAAATCCAACAAGTGGCATAGAGAAGAAAACATTGGACAATTAAAATGAATTAAAATGTCGATTGTAACATATGAAACTAAACAATTCTTCAAGCTTGCCACTTGATTTTATCTTAAACCTCATTCGTAACTTGACGATTACAATTCGCATTCAAATCCTTTCATAATTCCTGAAAACACCTCGACCGAGAAATTGAACCAGCCGCACCTCGTCTATGGAAGAAAGATTCCTGCATACAATTATGCACTTGAGAAACCTTCGAAACCAAAGTTATAAACTTATCCGCGTTGAATTCCTTATCATTCCTTGGTAAAAACAATCATACGATTCCTTTTCAATTAGCTAATTTTGTCACAGCTCCACTTTGACTTCTCAATGAGACTATTCCTATTATAACCTCGACATTTATACCTTGTCCTTTTGACGTCGTTACCAGAAAATCCTTTATATTTCACGACATCATCAGCAAATGTACCAGCAGATCGTCCACCCTTTGGCGAAATCCGCAATTAGCATTTTGAAAATTTTGCAGAACTTCCCCAGTTATACCTATAACATTTATTCCTAAGAAATTTCATACTTCGAATGTGAAGTTTCTGAAAACACCCTGAACTATGAAGTAGCTCTTGAAATGCTGATGAAGCAGCAAAAACTGTAAACGACTTTAACAATCAAAAGATTGATGATAAAGAATGGTATGGTGGTAAAGCTGAGAAAAAGAGAAGGTTTGGAACTGGAAAACGGATTGAGCAAAGTATGAAGGAGGCCATGAACAAATCATGAAAACAGAACCTGCCTTCAAAGGATCCAAATGATCCAGTGCCTGCTGAAACCGTTAGTAAGAACACTGCTCTTTATTCTAAACTTTTTAAGATGATATTCTTCACCATCATTTTATCTTAGATATTATAAGATATCTTCATATCTTCCGTTATACATATTCTCCATATTTCTGGAGATATTTTCACAACTATTCTTATCTGAGAATATTTATCTCTCCGTAATATCTGCATTACAACATAAAAGAAACTGTGTCAATTTCTAAATTTTGAAACCTCCAAGTTTAAAATATGAATGTTTTAAAGTAGTGTTGGGAACTGATGCATGAATTAGTATAATATAATGAAACTTGATCAACTTCATTATATTACAGTAAGTCATGTTAAGTTTCTAATGGAATGTGATGATTCACAGTACCGTCATCATGTGCCATGTTACACGGCTCTTACCTTCTATCAAGTCTCCAAACATATTAGAACGTATCACCTTGATAGTACTATTTTTTCAGAATAATCGAGTAATTTAACGAATCAAGATCGTGCCATTACAATTTCATTCTAAAACCAATAGCAAGGTTCATTCAAAATTTCCTACCTACGAATTTCGGACCATTGTTCGCTTGGCTCGAGGACGGGAAGAAGAAATGAAGGGACAAAACCTCAGAATAGAAATAGGAACATAAACCACAGCAAATAAGAGAGAGCATTAACTGTGGATGATAATGATTTTAAGGGACGGGAGTAGGAACATCGAAATATAAGGGAAGGTATAAAACCTAACAACAACCCCGAAACTACAAATCGTGCATATCAATACGTATTGCAACGTAAAGGCACGGGAGAATTAAAAACATTATAATTCCAAGGAAAGGATAAAAGAGAATAGATTCTTCTGGTGATAGATGAAAAAGAAGAATGAAAGATATGAAAGTTAGAAATATAACAAGGGTTAGAATGGGATGGAGCATATTAGCGAATGTCTTAAAGTAGGAACTAAAGAGAAAGAATAGAAGATGTGGGAAGAAAGAAAGGGAAGGAGGTAAATTTATAGTGAAATATTCGACAAAGAAATCAAAACAGATTGTCGCGTTAAATCAAAGAAGATCCTGATCGCCGCAGAACTAAATCTTATTACATAAGATTTTCTTTAAAACCCTTAAATCCCGGAAATCGATCATAATCACGTCATCGGTTACAACAATTCTATATTTACTCATTTCACTCTTTTGTGATAGCTTCGCTCGTGCGTCTCACATAACCAAATCGTTTTATCTAAATCTTTCAATAATGATAAAATTTCATTATTACCTCATATTCGTCATGAAAACATTCCTATTGTTATTTATGACAACCTCTACCAAATTTCGAGGACGAAATTTCTTTAACGGATGGGTACTGTAACGACCCGGAAATTTCCGACCAAATTTAAACTCTAATCTCTATATGGTTCCGACACGATAAGCAAAAACCCTAAAGTTGACCCGCACTTTTTCGATCGTTCTATACTTATAAGATTAATATTTACATAAATTAAACCTTACCAACATGATAAGCAATCCAAATTGTTGAGACTTATGTTTTCGAAAAGAGTTTTACACAACGTTTGACCGTCTAGTTTGACCGATGATATCACGAACTATATAACATATGATAATTATACGTTTGTGTATATATATGTATATATACATATTTAACATGGTTTATGGATGTTTTAATATCTCATTTTGTATTAATAACAATAAGTTATAAGTATATTTTGAAACTACTAACTTAAGTTTTCAAAACAATAACCATACATAACGTTATTTGATATAATACTTATGACTTATAATGTTTATACATATAACGTATAAGTAATGTATTTAATCACTTTTAAGGACTTAAATACATAAAACAATATAAGTATATTCACAAAAGATAGCTATATTTGAATCCTCGTTCCGTTTTCTCAAAGATTTCTACACGTATATTTAGGGTATATGTACCCGTATCATACGCAGCTTCTAGATGTATTTACTATTGGTATATACCAATAAAAATCTGCTCCTTAGCAGCCTTAAATGATTAAGAAACATGTGGAACCAACCATTTGTCAAGTAGCATGAATTATTTAGCAAGAAAACAAAGTTAGGTATCATTTTTTTTCTTTATATACTAAAAACGTTTTTATGCATGCACACCATTTCTTCACCCCATTTTCTCATACTTACACTCCCATTTCTCTCTCAAAATACTCTTAACTTCATACTTGATCATCTACAAGCATTTTCCCCATCATTTAGCTTCAAAAACCTTACTTAATCACCATAAGAAAACCATACAAAAACACTTCAAGAAATCCTTCCAAGAACACAAACTTACTTCCAATCTTTCATCCACTTCCATCACCCTTTTGGTTCTAGGTTCTTACTCCTCTTTTACAGCAACCTTGTCCAAGGAACTTGAGGTAGTAACTATGTTCATAACCTTATTCGATTCATATATATATAGCTATCTTATTTTGTGGTATAAAATTTTAACAACAAGAACATAGTTTGAAAGTTTTCAAACTTGTTTGCAAACTAAATAGATCCTTCTAACTTAACTTTTAAAATACTTCAAGACCTGTAATATAACTTAAATATATGCTAATTTAACAAGGTAAAACTTGGTTTTTCAAAGAATACCTTAAAAACTATTTTTACGACGTCGGAGTGCAACCGGGGACTGTTTTGGGTTGGATAATTAAAAACCATCTTAAACTTTGAATTGGAGGTTTATTTCTGGAAAAAATGATTTTTACTATAAATATGTTAACACATAAAAATTTCATGATTTAATTCAAAGTATAGGTATTTTTAGAAAAATGGTCATTAAATGATATTTTTGTAACAAAAATGTTTAACTTCATAAGTTTCACTAAAGTTTCACCTATGCCGTGTGATTTTGAATACAAACTAAGGTATTTACAGTTCATAGTCTTAAAGAGGGACTCGATCCAAGGAGATGGCAAGTTGAATCAACAAAAACGGAGTTGTAACGAAGAAACTATGACCGAAACAAAATCGGATATCCAAGACTAGTTTAGCCACGAAAATAATTGGGAGAAATTAAATAAATCACATCTTTCTAAGATAACATGATATTATATATATATATGTACTCATAATTCAATTTTATATGGTTCAGGATCACCCGTAAACAATACGAGAAGATTAATCATAAGATCCCATGATTGTACGCAACACGTCATTTGACAACACCGGTACTTTATGTACGCAACACGTCATTTGACAACACCGGTACCGTGGGTCAAGATTAATCTCGACCAATACATATACGATGGGGGTTTTATTCATTTCATTGGGGGTTTATTAAACACCTAAAAATGAACCATTAAAATTGAATTACTAACATCGGACTGCTAACTACGGACTAAGGAATTATTAAAAGTATTAAAAGTATAACAAGTATATATATGTGACGATTGTTTATAAAGAAAAGGTATTGATATATTATATATATGGATAGGTTCGTGATATCAATCGGAGATCGAGTCTAAATTACATATCTTCAAGACAACAGTGAGTATATAGTCCCTTTTAAACTTTAAGTATTTTGGGCTGAGAATACATGCGCTGTTTTTTTTTATAAATGATTTACGTTATGGACACAAGTAACTGAAAAATATATTCTACGTTGAGTTGTACCACTGGCATACTTCCCTGTAGCTTGGTAACTACTATTTACAGCGGTATTGTAAACGCGAATCCTGTTGATAGATCTATCGGGCCTGACAACCCCAACCGGACTGGACGACCAGTATTCAACGGTTGCACAGTACTTCGTTTTGTGACTACACTTGGTACGGTGTAGTAAGATTTCATATTAAAGGGAATATGCGACGTGATTGAATGTTAAGTATGGTTACCAAGTGCTCAACCACTTAGAATATTTTTATGAAAATGTTTATATATGAAATCTTGTGGTCTATATATATATATATATATATATATCGCTGCCGGCATTAAACCTATATCTCACCAACTTTATGTTGACATTTTAAAGCATGTTATTCTCAGGTATGAATTAAGTCTTCCGCTGTGCGTTAGCTCGTACTAAGGATACTACTTGAGGCTATTAAGGACTTATATCATAAGGCGTTGCATTCGAGTCATTGAAGTTCATAGAGACTATTATTAAGTAAATGGCGGTTTAGGTCATTTGAATATTATGAAATGTCAGGCGATTATGTCAATTCTGGATGTAACTATAGATTGCCTTTTAAGAATAAATGCAACGTTTGTAAGATGTATCATATAGAGGGCAAGTACCTCGCAATGTTATCAACTATTGTAATTCGTTTGTAATCAATATGGACAACGTCCGGATGATTAGTTTCGGATCCTTTCATGAATATTATGTGATATATTAATCTCTTAACGTGTTTGATATTATGTGATAGATGTCTACCTCTAGAACAAGTCCCATTGACTCACCTAATAATAATGAAGAGTCAAATGTAAATTGGAATGATTCGTGGACTGATTCACAAGTTCCCGAAGAGGAACCGGAAGAAGAGTCGGAACCGGAAGAAGAATCGGAACCGGAAGAAGAATCGGAACCGGATGAAGAAATAGAACCGGTGTGGGAAATAATAAACGGTTAAGTAAAAGAAAATCCTCAACCAACCGACCAAGTTTAATTATGGTCAATGGTGTTTCCGCCAAGGAAGCAAAATATTGGGAGGATTACCAATTCTCCGATGAATCGGATTCCGACGAGAATTCCGATGATGTTATAGAAATTACCCCAACTGAATTTAAAAAGGCAAAAGAAAATAATAAGGGAAAGGGCATAAAAATAGAGAAATCTAATTCCAACCCCGATGAACTTTATATGTATCGTCAACCCCCGAAGTCCTTAAGTTGTAACAATGACCCGGGAACCTCTAAACCACCAGGTTTTTCTAAACCAATGTGGAAAACGACGGCTCGTATTAGGGGAACATCATATATCCCTAGAAACTTGGCAAAACGAACCAAAACCGAAGAAGAAGAAACAGGCGAGTCGGAATAAGATAGTTGTATTCGTGTGGTGTAATATATGTAATATAGTGTGCTTATGCTTTATGATATATGTAAAAATTGCTTGTATTAATAAGTATTTTTTTTTATGAATCTAACTCTTGTCTATTTTACAGTATAAAAACACAAAATGGATAGACAACCCAATATTTTAAGAGACCTACCCGGAGACATGATTGATGAAATCTTGTCTAGAGTCGGTCAGAATTCTTCGGCACAACTATTTAAGGCGAGATCAGTTTGTAAGACATTCGAAGAACGTTCCAAGAATGCCTTGGTTTATAAAAGGCTTTCGTTCGAAAGATGGGGGATATCACATTGGAAAATCCATAAGTTACGATGTGTTTACTTTGACGCATATATTGCGGGGAACCCAAATGCTATTTTACGCAATGGGTTAAGAAATTATTTTGACTCAATATATCTGAATATTGGACTTCGTGATTTAGAAAAAGCGGCTAACATGCAACATAAAGAAGCATGTTATATACGAATTAGTAATGTTCGCTTCTCACCAAAGTGAGAACAAGAACATCGGACTACAACTATTAAACAAAACGTTCCCACAAGTGACGGAGTCGGTAATTGGGGTAAGAAATGAGGTTTTTAGATTGTTACGGGACTGTTGGACATTACGTAACCCTCGTCCATTTGACGACGTTACAACACGATGTCTTATCAACGGCCATAACGGTTATGTTCCACAAGACCAAGGATGGGAAGTAATCCTAGTAAAACCAGAATGCATGACTTGTTTCTGGACGTATGAATTACGTGTCTTTATTGCCTTTGCTGAACGACTTGTGTACTAGCTAGAATTATCTTCACAACCATCTTGTATCAAATTTATTGTGTGCTATATTTCATGCTATATGTAAAATAAGCGGTATTGTAAGTTTGTAAAATATTGTGTAAAAGTTTGAACGCGAAATATTATTATAATCAGTTTTTCATATGGAATTGTAGTAGTTGAATTGTATATTAGCTACTAAGTATGAACTTAACGGGTAGGTACTACCCGAATTTAAACTTATAAAACGCTAATATGAAGAAAAAGCTTTTATAAATGAGTTCATATTATGCTACGAAATAGTATTAACTACTCTTAATATTCTGTATGATTAACTTGTTTCATTTGACTATTTTGAAGGAAATGGCACCGACTACTCGACACACCGTGAATATGAATGAAGAGGAATTCCGTACTTTTCTAGCTTCAAACATAGCCGTAGTACAGGCTGCGCTACATACCAACAATAACCTTGGATCTAGCAGTACAGGAAATCGTGTAGGATGTACCTATAAAGAATTCACTGCCTGCAAACCTTTGGAATTTGATGGAACCGAAGGACCGATCGGATTGAAACGGTGGACCGAGAAGGTCGAATCGGTGTTTGCCATAAATAAATGTATTGAAGAGGACAAAGTGAAGTACGCTACGCATACCTTCACAGGTTCTGCGTTAACATGGTGGAATACCTATCTAGAGCAAGTGGGACAAGACGATGCGTACGCACTACCGTGGTCAGCATTCAAGCACTTGATGAACGAGAAATACCGTCCCAGAACCGAGGTCAATAAGCTCAAGACATAACTTAGAGGGTTACGAACCCAAGGATTTGATATTACCACGTACGAAAGACGATTCACAGAATTGTGCCTATTGTGTCCGGGAGCATTCGAAGATGAGGAAGAGAAGATCGACGCGTTTGTGAAAGGATTACCGGAAAGAATCCAAGAAGATATAAGTTCACACGAGCCCGCCTCCATACAACAGGCATGTAGAATGGCTCACAAACTAGTGAACCAGATTGAAGAAAGAATTAAAGAACAGACTGCTGAAGAGGCCAATGTGAAGCAAGTCAAAAGAAAGTGGGAGGAAAACGGTGATAAGAATCACCAATACAACAACAACAGCAATTACAACAATAATCGCAACAATTATCCCAACAATCGCAACATCAATCGCAACTACAACAAACGGCCCAACAGCAACAACAACAACAACAACAACAACAACAACAACAATAACAGCAACTACAACAATCATCCCAACAACAATAATAACCGCAACAACAACAACAATCAGAAGCAGCTATGCCAAAGGTGTGAAAAGTATCACTCGAGGTTCTGCACCAAATTTTGCAACAAGTGTAAAAGAAATGGTCATAGCGCGGTGAAGTGTGAGGTTTACGGACCAGGGGTTAATAGAATGAAAGGAACAAATGGTGTCGGAACGAGTAATGGCGGAGCAAGTAGTGTCAGAGCAAGTTATGCCAATGTAGTTTGTTATAAATGTGGGAAATCGGGCCACATTATTAGAAATTGCCCGAACCAGGAGAACACGAATAGACAAGGCCGCGGAAGAGTTTTCAATATTAATGCGGCAGAGGCACAGGAAGACCCGGAGTTTGTTACGGGTACGTTTCTTATTGACAATAAATCTGCTTACGTTTTATTTGATTCGGGTGCGGATAGAAGCTATATGAGTAGAGATTTTTGTGCTAAATTAAGTTGTCCATTGACGCCTTTGGATAGTAAATTTTTACTCGAATTAGCAAATGGTAAATTAATTTCAGCAGATAATATATGTCGGAATCGAGAAATTAAACTGGTTAGCGAAACATTTAAGATTGATTTGATACCAGTAGAGTTAGGGAGTTTTGATGTGATAATCGGTATGGACTGGTTGAAAGAAGTGAAAGCAGAGATCGTTTGTTACAAAAATGCAATTCGCATTATACGAGAAAAAGGAAAACCCTTAATGGTGTACGGAGAAAAGGGCAACACGAAGCTACATCTTATTAGTAATTTGAAGGCACAAAAACTAATAAGAAAAGGTTGCTATGCTGTTCTAGCACACGTCGAGAAAGTACAAACTGAAGAAAAGAGCAACAATGATGTTCCCATTGCAAAAGAATTTCCCGATATATTTTCGAAAGAATTACCGGGATTACCCCCACATCGATCCGTTGAATTTCAAATAGATCTTGTACCAGGAGCTGCACCAATAGCTCGTGCTCCTTACAGACTCGCACCTAGCGAGATGAAAGAGCTGCAAAGCCAATTACAAGAACTTTTAGAGCGTGGTTTCATTCGACCAAGCACATCACCGTGGGGAGCTCCTGTTTTGTTTGTCAAGAAGAAAGATGGTACATTCAGGTTGTGTATCGACTACCGAGAGTTGAACAAACTTACCATCAAGAACCGCTACCCACTACCGAGAATCGATGACTTATTTGATCAACTACAAGGCTCGTCTGTTTATTCAAAGATTGACTTACGTTCCGGGTATCATCAAATGCGGGTGAAAGAAGATGATATTCCAAAGACTGCTTTCAGAACACGTTACGGTCATTACGAGTTTATGGTCATGCCGTTTGGTTTAACTAATGCACCAGCTGTGTTCATGGACCTTATGAACCGAGTGTGTGGACCATACCTTGACAAGTTTGTCATTGTTTTCATTGATGACATACTTATTTACTCAAAGAATGACCAAGAACACGGTGAACATTTGAGAAAGGTGTTAGAAGTATTGAGGAAGGAAGAATTGTACGCTAAGTTTTCAAAGTGTGCATTTTGGTTGGAAGAAGTTCAATTCCTCGGTCACATAGAGAACAAAGAAGGTATTAAGGTGGATCCGGCAAAGATAGAAACTGTTGAAAAGTGGGAAATCCCAAAAACTCCGAAACACATACGCCAGTTTTTAGGACTAGCTGGTTACTACAGAAGGTTCATCCAAGACTTTTCCAGAATAGCAAAACCCTTGACTGCATTAACGCATAAAGGGAAGAAATTTGAATGGAATGATGAACAAGAGAAAGCGTTTCAGTTATTGAAGAAAAAGCTAACTACGGCACCTATATTGTCATTGTCTGAAGGGAATGATGATTTTGTGATTTATTGTGACGCATCAAAGCAAGGTCTCGGTTGTGTATTAATGCAACGAACAAAGGTGATTGCTTATGCGTCTAGACAATTGAAGATTCACGAATAAAATTATACAACGCATGATTTGGAATTAGGTGCGGTTGTTTTTGCATTAAAGACTTGGAGGCACTACTTATATGGGGTCAAAAGTATTATATATACCGACCACAAAAGTCTTCAACACATATTTAATCAGAAACAACTGAATATGAGGCAGCGTAGGTGGATTGAATTATTGAATGATTACGACTTTGAGATTCGTTACCACCCGGGGAAGGCAAATGTGGTAGCTGATGCCTTGAGCAGGAAGGACAGAGAACCCATTCGAATAAAATCTATGAATATAATGATTCATAATAACCTTACTACTCAAATAAAGGAGGCGCAACAAGGAGTTTTAAAAGAGGGAAATTTAAAGGATGAAATACCCAAAGGATCGGAGAAGCATCTTAATATTCGGGAAAACGGAACCCGGTATAGGGCTGAAAGGATTTGGGTACCAAAATTTGGAGATATGAGAGAAATGGTACTTAGAGAAGCTCATAAAACCAGATACTCAATACATCCTGGAACGGGGAAGATGTACAAGGATCTCAAGAAACATTTTTGGTGGCCGGGTATGAAAGCCGATGTTGCTAAATATGTAGGAGAATGTTTGACATGTTCTAAGGTCAAAGCTGAGCATCAGAAACCATCAGGTCTACTTCAGCAACCCGAAATCTCGGAATGGAAATGGGAAAATATTACCATGGATTTCATCACTAAATTGCCAAGGACTGCAAGTTGTTTTGATACTATTTGGGTAATAGTTGATCGTCTCACCAAATCAGCACACTTCCTGCCAATAAGAGAAGATGACAAGATGGAGAAGTTAGCACGACTGTATATGAAGGAAGTCGTCTCTAGACATGGAATACCAATCTCTATTATCTCTGATAGGGATGGTAGATTTATTTCAAGATTCTGGCAGACATTACAGCAAGCATTAGGAACTCGTCTAGACATGAGTACTGCCTATCATCCACAAACTGATGGGCAGAGCGAAAGGACGATACAAACGCTTGAAGACATGCTACGAGCATGTGTTATTGATTTTGGAAACAGTTGGGATCGACATCTACCGTTAGCAGAATTTTCCTACAACAACAGCTACCATTCAAGCATTGAGATGACGCCATTTGAAGCACTTTATGGTAGAAAGTGCAGGTCTCCGATTTGTTGGAGTGAAGTGGGGGATAGACAGATTACGAGCTCGGAGATTATACAAGAAACTATCGAGAAGATCATCCAAATTCAACAACGGTTGAAAACCGCCCAAAGTCGACAAAAGAGCTACGCTGACATTAAAAGAAAAGATATAGAATTTGAAATTGGAGAGATGGTCATGCTTAAAGTTGCACCTTGGAAAGGCGTTGTTCGATTTGGTAAACGAGGGAAATTAAATCCAAGGTATATTGGACCATTCAAGATTATTGATCGTGTCGGACCAGTAGCTTTCCGACTTGAGCTACCTCAACAACTCGCGGCTGTACATAACACTTTCCACGTCTCGAATTTGAAGAAATGTTTTGCTAAAGAAGATCTCACTATTCCGTTAGATGAAATCCAAATCAACAAAAAACTTCAATTCATCGAAGAACCCGTCGAAATAATGGATCGTGAGGTTAAAAGACTTAAGCAAAACAAGATACCAATTGTTAAGGTTCGATGGAATGCTCGTAGAGGACCCGAGTTCACCTGGAAGCGTGAAGATTAGATGAAGAAGAAATACCTGCATCTATTTCCAGAAGATTCGTCAACACCTTCAACAGCTTAAAATTTCGGGACGAAATTTATTTAACGGGTAGGTACTGTAGTGACCCGAACTTTTCCATGTTTATATATATTAATTGAGATTGATATTTACATGATTAAATGTTTCCAACATGTTAAGCAATCAAACTTGTTAAGACTTGATTAATTGAAATATGTTTCATATAGACAATTGACCACCCAAGTTGACCGGTGATTCACGAACGTTAAAACTTGTAAAAACTATATGATGACATATATATGGATATATATATATATAGTTAACATTATAGTATGATAAGTAAACATATCATTAAGTATATTAACAATGAACTACGTATGTAAAAACAAGTCTACTAACTTAATGATTTTTAAACGAGACATATATGTAACGATTATCGTTGTAAAGACATTTAATGTATATATATCATATTAAGAGATATTCATACATGATAATATCATGATAATATAACAATTTAAAATCTCATTTGATATTATAAACATTGGGTTAACAACATTTAACAAGATCGTTAACCTAAAGGTTTTCAAACAACACTTACATGTAACGACTAACGATGACTTAACGACTCAGTTAAAATGTATATACATGTAGTATTTTAATATGTATTTATACACTTTTGAAAGACTTCAATACACTTATCAAAATACTTCTACTTAACAAAAATGCTTACAATTACATCCTCGTTCAGTTTCATCAACAATTCTACTCGTATGCACCCGTATTCGTACTCGTACAATACACATCTTTTAGATGTATGTACTATTGGTATATACACTCCAATGATCAGCTCTTAGCAGCCCATGTGAGTCACCTAACACATGTGGGAACCATCATTTGACAACTAGCATGAAATATCTCATAAAATTACAAAAATATGAGTAATCATTCATGACTTATTTACATGAAAACAAAATTACATATCCTTTATATCTAATCCATACACCAACGACCAAAAACACCTACAAACACTTTCATTCTTCAATTTTCTTCATCTAATTGATCTCTCTCAAGTTCTATCTTCAAGTTCTAAGTGTTCTTCATATATTCTACAAGTTCTAGTTACATAAAATCAAGAATACTTTCAAGTTTGCTAGCTCACTTCCAATCTTGTAAGGTGATCATCCAACCTCAAGAAATCTTTGTTTCTTACAGTAGGTTATCATTCTAATACAAGGTAATAATCATATTCAAACTTTGGTTCAATTTCTATAACTATAACAATCTTATTTCAAGTGATGATCTTACTTGAACTTGTTTTCGTGTCATGATTCTGCTTCAAGAACTTCGAGCCATCCAAGGATCCGTTGAAGCTAGATCCATTTTTCTCTTTTCCAGTAGGTTTATCCAAGGAACTTAAGGTAGTAATGATGTTCATAACATCATTCGATTCATACATATAAAGCTATCTTATTCGAAGGTTTAAACTTGTAATCACTAGAACATAGTTTAGTTAATTCTAAACTTGTTCGCAAACAAAAGTTAATCCTTCTAACTTGACTTTTAAAATCAACTAAACACATGTTCTATATCTATATGATATGCTAACTTAATGATTTAAAACCTGGAGACACGAAAAAACACCGTAAAACCGGATTTACGCCGTCGTAGTAACACCGCGGGCTGTTTTAGGTTAGTTAATTTAAAACTATGATAAACTTTGATTTAAAAGTTGTTATTATGAGAAAATGATTTTTATTATGAACATGAAACTATATCCAAAAATTATGGTTAAACTCAAAGTGGAAGTATGTTTTCTAAAATGATCATCTAGACGTCGTTCTTTCGACTGAAATGACTACCTTTACAAAAACAACTTGTAACTTATTTTTCAGACTATAAACCTATACTTTTTCTGTTTATATTCATAAAATAGAGTTCAATATGAAACCATAGCAATTTGATTCACTCAAAACGGATTTAAAATGAAGAAGTTATGGGTAAAACAAGATTGGATAATTTTTCTCATTTTAGCTACGTGAAAATTGGTAAAAAATCTATTCCAACCATAACTTAATCATCTTGTATTGTATATTATATAATCTTGAGATACCATAGACACGTATACAATGTTTCGACCTATCATGTCGACACATCTATATATATTTCGGAACAACCATAGACACTCTATATGTGAATGTTGGAGTTAGCTATACAGGGTTGAGGTTGATTCCAAAATATATATAGTTTGAGTTGTGATCAATACTGAGATACGTATACACTGGGTCGTGGATTGATTCAAGATAATATTTATCGATTTATTTCTGTACATCTAACTGTGGACAACTAGTTGTAGGTTACTAACGAGGACAGCTGACTTAATAAACTTAAAACATCAAAATATATTAAAAAGTGTTGTAAATATATTTTGAACATACTTTGATATATATGTATATATTGTTATAGGTTCGTGAATCAACCAGTGGCCAAGTCTTACTTCCCGACGAAGTAAAAATCTGTGAAAGTGAGTTATAGTCCCACTTTTAAAATCTAATATTTTTGGGATGAGAATACATGCAGGTTTTATAAATGATTTACAAAATAGACACAAGTACGTGAAACTACATTCTATGGTTGAATTATCGAAATCGAATATGCCCCTTTTTATTAAGTCTGGTAATCTAAAAATTAGGGAACAGACACCCTAATTGACGCGAATCCTAAAGATAGATCTATTGGGCCTAACAAACCCCATCCAAAGTACTGGATGCTTTAGTACTTCAAAATTTATATCATATCCGAAGGGTGTCCCGGAATGATGGGGATATTCTTATATATGCATCTTGTTAATGTCGGTTACCAGGTGTTCACCATATGAATGATTTTTATCTCTATGTATGGGATGTGTATTGAAATATGAAATCTTGTGGTCTATTATTATGATTTGATATATATAGGTTAAACCTATAACTCACGAACATTTTTGTTGACGTTTTAAGCATGTTTATTCTCAGGTGATTATTAAGAGCTTCCGCTGTCGCATACTTAAATAAGGACGAGATTTGGAGTCCATGCTTGTATGATATTGTGTAAAAACTGCATTCAAGAAACTTATTTTGTTGTAACATATTTGTATTGTAAACCATTATGTAATGGTCGTGTGTAAACAGGATATTTTAGATTATCATTATTTGATAATCTACGTAAAGCTTTTTAAACCTTTATTGATGAAATAAAGGTTATGGTTTGTTTTAAAATGAATGCAGTCTTTGAAAAACGTCTCATATAGAGGTCAAAACCTCGCAACGAAATCAATTAATATGGAACGTTTTTAATCAATAAGAACGGGACATTTCAGTTGGTATCCGAGCGTTGGTCTTAGAGAACCAGAATTTTGCATTAGTGTGTCTTATCGAGTTTGTTAGGATGCATTAGTGAGTCTAGACTTCGACCGTGTTTACTTGAAAAATGATTGCTTAACAAATTTTGTTGGAAACTATATATTTTTAACATATGAATATTATGTGATATATTAATCTCTTAACGTGTTTGATATTATGTGATAGATGTCTACCTCTAGAACAAGTCCCATTGACTCACCTAATAATAATGAAGAGTCAAATGTAAATTGGAATGATTCGTGGACTGATTCACAAGTTCCCGAAGAGGAACCGGAAGAAGAGTCGGAACCGGAAGAAGAATAGGAACCGGAAGAAGAATCGGAACCGGAAGAAGAATCGGAACCGGTGGGGGAAATAATAAACGGTTAAGTAAAAGAAAATCCTCAACCAACCGACCAAGTTTAATTATGGTCAATGGTGTTTCCGCCAAGGAAGCAAAATATTGGGAGGATTACCAATTCTCCGATGAATCGGATTCCGACGAGAATTCCGATGATGTTATAGAAATTACCCCAACTGAATTTAAAAAGGCAAAAGAAAATAATAAGGGAAAGGGCATAAAAATAGAGAAATCTAATTCCAACCCCGATGAACTTTATATGTATCGTCAACCCCCGAAGTCCTTAAGTTGTAACAATGACCCGGGAACCTCTAAACCACCAGGTTTTTCTAAACCAATGTGGAAAACGACGGCTCGTATTAGGGGAACATCATATATCCCTAGAAACTTGGCAAAACGAACCAAAACCGAAGAAGAAGAAACAGGCGAGTCGGAATAAGATAGTTGTATTCGTGTGGTGTAATATATGTAATATAGTGTGCTTATGCTTTATGATATATGTAAAAATTGCTTGTATTAATAAGTATTTTTTTTTATGAATCTAACTCTTGTCTATTTTACAGTATAAAAACACAAAATGGATAGACAACCCAATATTTTAAGAGACCTACCCGGAGACATGATTGATGAAATCTTGTCTAGAGTCGGTCAGAATTCTTCGGCACAACTATTTAAGGCGAGATCAGTTTGTAAGATATTCGAAGAACGTTCCAAGAATGCCTTGGTTTATAAAAGGCTTTCGTTCGAAAGATGGGGGATATCACATTGGAAAATCCATAAGTTACGATGTGTTTACTTTGACGCATATATTGCGGGGAACCCAAATGCTATTTTACGCAATGGGTTAAGAAATTATTTTGACTCAATATATCCGAATATTGGACTTCGTGATTTAGAAAAAGCGGCTAACATGCAACATAAAGAAGCATGTTATGCTTACGAATTAGTAATGTTCGCTTCTCACCAAAGTGAGAACAAGAACATCGGGCTACAACTATTAAACAAAACGTTCCCACAAGTGACGGAGTCGGTAATTGGGGTAAGAAATGAGGTTTTTAGATTGTTACGGGACTGTTGGACATTACGTAACCCTCGTCCATTTGACGACGTCACAACACGATGTCTTATCAACGGCCATAACGGTTATGTTCCACAAGACCAAGGATGGGAAGTAATCCTAGTAAAACCAGAATGCATGCACCCGACCCAGTGATCACCACAGACGGACATGAGGATCCACCAGAGATTCCAGCTCCACTCATCCCAGGACCCTCGGAGCCACAGCACCATTCCAGTGATGTTGTGATTTTCGGGGAATACGGGGACGTTCCTTTCCGTAATGAGCATAACCATTGGTGCAGACGCCTTCCTGATGGACGTGTCGTTCCGATTCCGCCTTTCAGATATCGAATTATGACTACCGGCCGAGCAGAGCCACCTCCAGCTGTTTTCGATGACTCATCATCCGACGACTCATCCTTGGATGACTCCAGTGACGAGGATTCTGACGAGGACCCTGAGGAGGCGCCCGTGCAGCCACCCTTTACCCCGCCGAAGAAGCGGTATCGTTTTGATGGTACCGTTATTCCAGGGGTTAATGGAGGTAGGTCGTTTGTTAGCGCACATGGACTGAGGACTAGGGTCACCGCCCGCAAACGGGTTGTGCCGTATCCTGCCGATCCATTTGTGCATAAGGCTTACCGTTACGCACCATCTACTTCTGGCGCTAGACCATCTGCACCACCTGTACCGACTGCACCTCCTGCCCCACCATCTCCCTCCGTCAAGGAACTAACGAGGGAAGTGGAGATCCTCCGTGCTCGGGTAACTGAACTCGAGGACCAGATGTCCCACGTAATGGACATCCTTTACCCACCGTCACCATAGGGCATTGTAGTAGATTTCATTATGTAATCTCATTTGTAGTTTCATGTTTTACTCATGTATTGTGCGAACCTATGCGGATGTATGCAACTTGTTATTAATGAATGGAACTTAGTGTTGTTTACTTTTTGCACGGTGTTCTAATTATGTTACTGAAATGTCCCGTTCATATTGATTATAAACGTTCCATATTAATTGATTTCGTTGCGAGGTTTTGACCTCTATATGAGACGTTTTTCAAAAACTGCATTCATTTTTAAAACAACCATAACCTTTATTTTATCAATAAAGGTTTTAAAAGCATTACGTAGATTATCAAATAATGATAATCTAAAATATACTGTTTACACATGACCATTACATAATGGTTTACAATAGAAATATATTACATCGACATATGTTTCTTGAATGCAGTTTTTACACAATATCATACAAACATGGACTCCAAATCTTGTCCTTATTTTAGTATGCAACAGCGGAAGCTCTTAGTATTCACCTGAGAATAAACATGCTTTAAACGTCAACAAAAATGTTGGTGAGTTATATGTTTAACCTATATATATCAAATCGTAACAATAGACCACAAGATTTCATATTTCAATACACATCCCATACATATAGATAAAAATCATTCATATGGTGAACACCTGGTAACCGACATTAACAAGATGCATATATAAGAATATCCCCCATCATTTCGGGACACCCTTCAGATATGATATAAATTTCGAAGTACTAAAGCATCCGGTACTTTGGATGGAGTTTGTTAGGCCCAATAGATCTATCTTTAGGATTCGCGTCAATTAGGGTGTCTGTTCCCTAATTCTTAGATTACCAGACTTAATAAAAAGGGGCATATTCGATTTCAATAATTCAACCATAGAATGTAGTTTCACGTACTTGTGTCTATTTTGTAAATCATTTATAAAACCTGCATGTATTCTCATCCCAAAAATATTAGATTTTAAAAGTGGGACTATAACTCACTTTCACAGATATTTCCTTCCTCAGAAATAAGACTTGGCCATCAAAGTATGATCAAAATATAATTACAACCATTTTTATTATGTTTTAATGATTTGAGTGTATTAAGTCAGCTGTCCTCGTTAATAACCTACAACTAGTTGTCCACAGTTAGATGTACAGAAATAAATCGATATATATTATCTTGAATCAATCCACGACCCAGTGTATACACTTCTCAGGCTAGATCATAACTCAAAGTATATATATTTTTGGAATCAACCTCAACCCTGTATAGCTAACTCCAACATTACTGCATATAGAGTGTCTATGGTTGTTCCAAATAATATATATACATGGTTCGATATGATATGTCAAAACATTTGCATACGTGTCTATGGTATCCCAAGATTACATAATATATTAGAATACATGTATAATACAATATAAGTTAGCTAGGATATAATTTGTATAGATTTTTTAAACATTTCCCGTAGCTAAAAAGATCAAAAATATCTAATCTTGTTTTACCCATAACTTCTTCATTTTAAATCCGTTTTGAGTGAATCAAATTGCTATGGTTTCATATTGAACTCTAATTTAAGAATCCAAACAGAAAAAGTATAGGTTTATAGTCGAAAATTTAAGTTACATGTCAATTACTAAAGAGGTAGTCATTTCCGTCGAAAGAACGACATCTTGATGACCATTTTGAAAAACATACTTTCACTTTGAGTTTAACCAAGATTTTTGGATATAGTTTCATGTTCATATGAAAAATCATTTTCCTAGAAGAACAACTTTTAAATCAAAGTTTATCATAGTTTTTAATTATCCAAACCAAAACAGCCTCCGGTTTCACTACGACGGCGTATATCCGATTTTATGGTGTTCATCGTGTTTCCAGGTTTTAAATCATTAAGTTAGCATATCATATAGATATAGAACATGTGTTTAGTTGATTTTAAAAGTCAAGTTAGAAGGATTAACTTTTGTTTGCGAACAAGTTTAGAATTAACTAAACTATGTTCTACTGATTACAAGTTTAAACCTTCAAATAAGATAGCTTTATATGTATGAATCGAATGATGTTATGAACATCATTACTACCTCAAGTTTTCTGGATAAAACTACTGGAAATGAGAAAAATGGATCTAGCTTCAAAGGATCCTTGGATGGCTTGAAAGTTCTTGAAGCAGAATCATGACACGAAAACAGTTCAAGTAAGATTTTCACTCGAAATAAGATTGTTATAGTTGTAGAAATTGAATCAAAGTTTGAATATGAATATTACCTTGAATTAGAAAGATAACCTACTGTAAATAACAAAGGTTCCTTGATCTTAAATGATTACTTGGAATGGATTAGAAAGCTTGGAAGTAGACTTGCAAACTTGGAAGTATTCTTGATTTTTATGAAACTATACTTATGGAATTTATGAAGAACACTTAGAACTTGAAGATGGAACTTGAGAGAGATCAATTAGATGAAGAAAATTGAAGAATGAAAGTGTTTGTAGGTGTTTTTGGTCGTTGGTATATGGATTAGATATAAAGGATATGTAATTTTGTTTTCATGTAAATAAGTCATGAATGATTACTAATATTTTTGTAATTTTATGAGATATTTCATGCTAGTTGCCAAATGATGGTTCCCACATGTGATAGGTGACTCAAATGGGCTGCTAAGAGCTAATAATTGGAGTGTATATACCAATAGTACATACATCTAAAAGCTGTGTATTGTACGAGTACGAATACGGGTGCATACGAGTAGAATTGTTGATGAAACTGAACGAGGATGTAATTGTAAGCATTTTTGTTAAGTAGAAGTACTTTGATATGTGTCTTGAAGTTTTTCAAAAGTGTAAGAATACATATTAAAACACAACATGTATATACATTCTAATGGAGTCGTTAAGTCTTCGTTAGTCGTTACATGTAAGTGTTGTTTTGAAACCTTTAAGTTAACGATCTCAATTAATGTTGTTAACCCAATGTTTATTATATAAAATGAGATGTTAAATTATTACATTATCATGATATTATGATGTATGAATATCTCTTAATATGATATATACATTAAAATATCGTTACAACGATAATCGTTACATATAAGTCTCGTTTCGTAATTCTTGAGTTAGTAGTCTTGTTTTTACATATGTAGTTCATTGTTAACACACTTAATGATATATTTAAATATCATTTTATCATGTTAAATATAGTGTATCAATATCTTAATATGATACATATATATTTAGTAGACGTTATCATAACGATAATCGCTATATATATCATTTCGAGTTTCTTAACTTAGTAATCTCATTTCTTATGTATATCACACATTGTTAATATACTTAGTGAGATACTTACTCATCATAATCTCATGTCAACCATATATATATATATATATATATATATATATATGTCTATATATGTCTATATATCCCACAACATGTAGTTTTTACAATTTTGTAACGTTCGTGAATCGTCGGTCAACTTGGGTGATCAATTGTCTATATGAAACTTATTTCATTTAATCAAGTCTTAACAAGTTTGATTGCTTAACACATTGGAAACATTTATTCATGTAAATATCAATCTCAATTAATATATATAAACATGGAAAAGTTCGGGTCACTACAGTACCTACCCGTTAAATAAATTTCGTCCCGAAATTTTAAGCTGTTGAAGGTGTTGACGAATCTTCTGGAAATAGATGCGGGTATTTCTTCTTCATCTGATCTTTACGCTCCCAGGTGAACTCGGGTCCTCTACGAGCATTCCATCGAACCTTAACAATCGGTATCTTATTTTGTTTAAGTCTCTTAACCTCACGATCCATTATTTCGACTGGTTCTTCAATGAATTGAAGTTTTTCATTGATTTGGATTTCGTCCAACGGAATAGTGAGATCTTCTTTAGCAAAACATTTCTTCAAATTCGAGACGTGGAAAGTGTTATGTACAGCCGCGAGTTGTTGAGGTAGCTCCAGTTGGTAAGCTACTGGTCCGACACGATCTATAAACTTGAATGGTCCAATGTACCTTGGATTTAGTTTCCCCCGTTTACCAAATCGAACAACGCCTTTCCAAGGTGAAACCTTAAGCATGACCATTTCTCCAATTTCAAACTCTATATCTTTTCTTTACTGTCCGCGTAGCTCTTTTGTCGACTCTGGGCGGTTTTCAATCGTTGTTGAATTTGAATGATTTTCTCGATAGTTTCTTGTATTATCTCCGGACCCGTAATCTGTCTATCCCCCACTTCATTCCAACAAATCGGAGACCTGCACTTTCTACCATAAAGTGCCTCAAACGGCGCCATCTCAATACTAGAATGATAACTGTTGTTGTAGGAAAATTCTGCTAACGGTAGGTGTCGATCTCAACTGTTTCTGAAATCAATAACACATGCTCGTAGCATGTCTTCAAGCGTTTGTATCGTCCTTTCGCTCTGCCCATCAGTTTGTGGATGATAGGCAGTACTCATGTCTAGACGTGTCCCCAATGCTTGTTGTAACGTCTGCCAGAACCTTGAAACAAATCTACCATCCCTATCAGAGATAATAGAGACGGGTATCCCATGTCTGGAGATAACCTCCTTCAAATACAATCGCGCCAACTTCTCCATTTTGTCATCTTCTCTCATTGGCAGAAAGTGTGCTGACTTGGTGAGACGATCAACTATTACCCAAATAGTATCATAACCACTTGCAGTCCTTGGCAATTTAATAATGAAATCCATGGTAATGTTTTCCCATTTCCATTCCGGGATTTCAGGTTGTTGTAGTAGGCCTGATGGTTTCTGATATTCAGCTTTGACCTTAGAACACGTCAAACATTCTCCTACATATTTAGCAATATCGGCTTTCATACCCGGCCACCAAAAGTGTTTCTTGAGATCTTTATACATCTTCCCCGCTCCGGGATGTATTGAATATCTGGTTTTATGTGCTTCTTTAAGTACCATTTCTCTCACATCTCCAAACCTTGGTACCCAAATTCTATCAGCCCTATATCGGGTTCCATCTTCCCGAATATTAAGATGTTTCTCTGATCCTTTGGGTATCTCATTCTTCAACTTTCCTTCTTTTACAACCCCCTGTTGCGCCTCCTTTATTTGAGTAGTAAGGTTAGTACGAATAATTATATTCATAGCTTTTACCCGTATAGGTTCTCTGTCCTTTCTACTCAAAGCGTCGGCTACCACATTCGCCTTCCCCGGGTGGTATCGAATCTCAAAATCATAATCATTCAACAGTTCAATCTACCTGCGTTGTCTCATATTCAGTTGCTTCTGATTAAATATATGTTGGAGACTTTTGTGGTCGGTATATATAATACTTTTGACTCCATATAAATAATGCCTCCAAGTCTTTAATGCAAAAACAACAGCACCCAATTCCAAATCGTGAGTTGTATAATTTTGCTCGTGAATCTTCAATTGTCTAGATGCATAAGCAATCACCTTCGTTCGTTGCATTAATACACAACCGAGACCTTGCTTTGATGCGTCACAATAAATCACAAAATCATCATTCCCTTCAGGCAATGACAATATAGGTGCCGTAGTTAGCTTTTTCTTCAATAACTAAAACGCCTTCTCTTGTTCATCCTTCCATTCAAATTTCTTCCCTTTATGCGTTAATGCAGTCAAGGGTTTTGCTATTTTGGAGAAATCTTGGATGAATCTTCTGTAGTAACCAGCCAATCCTAAAAATTGACGTATATGCTTCGGAGTTTTTGGGGTTTCCCACTTTTCAACGGTTTTGATCTTTGCCGGGTCCACCTGGATACCTTCTTTGTTCACTATGTGACCGAGGAATTGAACTTCTTCCAACCAAAATGCATACTTTGAAAACTTAGCGTACAGTTTTTCTTTCCTCAATACTTCTAGCACTTTTCTCAAATGTTCTTCATGCTCTTGATCATTCTTTGAGCAAATAAGTATGTCATCGATGAAAACAATGAAAAACTTGTCAAGATATGGCCCACACACTCGGTTCATAAGGTCCATGAACACAGCTGGTTCGTTAGTCAATCCAAACGGCATAACCATAAACTCGTAATGACCATAACGCGTCCTAAAAGCAGTTTTTGGAATATCATCCTCCTTTACTAGCATTTGATGATATCCAGAACGTAAATCGATTTTCGAATAAACCAGCGAGCCTTGTAGTTGATCAAATAAGTCGTCAATTCTCGGCAGTGAATAACGGTTTTTGATGGTAAGTTTATTCAACTCTCTGTAGTCAATACACAACCTAAATGTACCATCATTCTTCTTGACAAACAAAACAGGAGCTCCCCATGGTGATGTGCTTGGTCGAATGAAACCACGTTCTAATAGTTCTTGCAGTTGGCTTTGCAGTTCTTTCATCTCGCTGGGTGCGAGTCTGTAAGGAGCACGAGCTATTGGTGCAGCTCCTGGTACAAGATCTATTTGAAATTCAACAGATCGATGTCGAGGTAGTCCCGGTAATTCTTTCAGAAATACATCGGGAAATTCTTTTGCGACGGGAACATCAATGATGCTCTTTTCTTCAGTTTGTACTTTCTCGACGTGTGCTAGAACAGCATAGCAACCTTTTCTTATTAGTTTTTGTGCCTTCAAATTACTAATAAGATGTAGCTTCGTGTTGCCCTTTTCTCCGTACACCATTAAGGGTTCTCCTTCTTCTCGTACAATGCGAATTGCATTTTTGTAACATACGATCTCTGCTTTCATCTCCTTCAGCCAGTCCATGCCAACTATTACATCAAAACTCCCTAACCCTACTGGTATCAAATCAATCTTAAATATTTCGCTACCCAGTTTAATTTCTCGATTCGAGCATATATAATCTGCTGAAATTAATTTACCGTTTGCTAATTCGAGTAAAAATTTACTATCCAACGGCGTCAATGGACAACTTAATTTAGCACAAAAATCTCTACTCATATAGCTTCTATCCGCACCCGAATCAAATAAAACGTAAGCAAATTTATTGTCAATAAGAAACGTACCCGTAACAAGTTCTGGGTCTTCCTGTGCCTCTGCCGCATTAATATTGAAAACTCTTCCGCGGCCTTGTCCATTCGTGTTCTCCTGGTTCGGGCAATTTCTAATAATGTGGCCCGGTTTTCCACATTTATAACAAACTACATTGGCATAACTTGATCCGACACTACTTGCTCCGCCATTACTCGTTCTGACACCATTTGTTCCTTTCGTTCTGTTAACCCCTGGTCCGTAGACCTCACACTTTGCCGCGCTATGACCATTTCTTTTACACTTGTTGCAAAATTTGGTGCAGAACCCCGAGTGATACTTTTCACACCTTTGGCATAGCTGCTTCTGATTGTTATTGTTGTTGGGATGATTGTTGTAGTTGTTGTTGTTGTTGTTGTTGTTGTTGTGCCGTTTGTTATAGTTGCGATTGATGTTGTGATTGTTGGGATAGTTGTTGTATTGGTGACTCTTATCACCATTTTCCTCCCACTTTCTTTTGACTAGCTTCACATTGGCCTCTTCGGCCGCAAGTTCTTTAATTCTTCCCTCAATCTGGTTCACTAGTTTGTGAACTATTCTACATGCCTTTTGTATGGAGGCAGGCTCGTGTGAACTTATATCTTCTTGGATTCTCTCCGGTAACCCTTTCACAAACGCGTCGATCTTCTCTTCCTCATCTTCGAACGCTCTCGGACACAATAGGCACAATTCTGTGAATCATCTTTCGTACAAAGTAATATCGAATCCCTGTGTTCGTAACCCTCTAAGTTCTGACTTGAGCTTATTGACCTCGGTTCTGGGACGGTACTTCTCGTTCATCAAGTGCTTGAATGCTGACCACGGTAGCGCGTAAGCAGCATCTTGTCCCACTTGCTCTAGATAGGTATTCCACCATGTTAACGCAATACCTGTGAAGGTATGCGTAGTGTACTTCACTTTGTCTCCTTCAGCACACTTACTTATGGCAAACACCGATTCAACTTTCTCGGTCCACCGTTTCAATCCGATTAGTCCTTCGGTCCTATCAAATTCTGAAGGTTTGCAGGCAGTGAATTCCTTGTAGGAGCATCCTACACGATTTCTTGCGCCGTTAGCTGTATTGCTAGATTCAGAGTTATTGTTGGTATGTAGCGCGGCCTGTACTGTGGCTATGTTTGAAGCAAGAAAGGCACGAAATTCCTCTTCGCTCATATTCAAGGTGTGTCGAGTATTCGGTGCCATTTCCTTCAAAATAGTCGAATGAAAAAAGTTAATCATACAGAATATTAAGAGTAGTCAACAGTATCTCGTAGCATAATATGAACTCATTTATAAAAGCTTTTTCTTCATATTAGCATTTTATAAGTTTAAATTCGGGTACTACCTACCCGTTAAGTTCATACTTAGTAGCTAATATACAATTCAACTACTACAATTCCATATGAAAAACTGATTATAATAATATATCACATACAAATATTCTTCAAACTTACAACTTCGCTATATTACATATAACATGAAATATAGTACACTATGATAGAGGATAGTTTTGAAGATAAATCTAGTTAATACGCAAGTTGTTCAGCAAAGGAAATAAAGACACTTAATTCATAAGTTCATAAACAAGTCATGCATTCTGGTTTTACTAAGACGACTTTCCATCCTTGGTCTTGTGGAAAATAACCGTTATGACCATTAGCTAGGCAGCATGTTGTAATGTCGTCAAAAGGACGAGGGTTTCGTAATGTCCAACAGCCCCGTAATAATCTAAAAACCTTGTTTCTCACCCCAACTACTGAATCCGTCACTTGTGGAAAAGTTTTATTTAAAAGCTGCAATCCGATGTTCTTTTTCTCACTTTGGTAAGAAGCGAACATCACTAACCCGTAAGCATAACATGCTTCTTTATGTTGCATGTTAGAAGCTCTTTCTAATTCACGAAATCCTATGTTGGGATATGTTGAGTCAAAATAGGTTCTTAACCCGTAGCGTAAAATTGCATTTGGGTTCCCCGTATTTAACGCTTTAAAGAAAACACGGCGTAACTTAAAGTCTCCCCAATGTGATATACCCCACCTATCAAAGGAAAGCCTTTTATAAACTAAGGCATTTTTGGAAAGTCTTTCAAATGTTTGACAAGTTAATTTCGCCATAACTAAATGTGTTGATGAATTCTGACTGACTCTAGACAAGATTTCCTCAATCATATCCTCTGGTAGGTCTTCTAAAATATTTGGTTGTCTACCCTTAACGTCCATTTTGTTTTTATACTGTAAAATAGACGAGGATTAGATTCGTAATAACAAACAATACAAGCAATTTTTACATATAACATAAAAGTACCAGTACACTACAATACATTTATTACACAACATGCTCACACCCCTCTAATCTGAATCACTGGTTTCTTCTTCTTCGGACTTGGTTCTTTTTCCTAATCTTCTAGGGATATATGATGTTCCTCTAGTACGAGTCGTCGTTTTCCACATTGGTTTAGAAAAACCTGGTGGTTTAGAGGTTCCCGGGTTATTGTCACGATATTGAAAATACGGGTGTTGACGGTACATATAAAGTTCATCGGGGTCGAAATCAGATTTCTCTATTTTGATGCCTTTTCCCATATTATTTTCTTTTGCCTCATTAAATTGGGTCGGGGTAATTTCTATAACATCATCGGAATCCTCATCAGGATCCGATTCATCGGAAAATTGGTAATTTTCCCAATATTTTGCTTCCTTAGCGGAAACACCATTGACCATTATTAACTTTGGTCCATTGGTTGAGGATTTTCTTTTATTTGACCGATTTTCTGTGGTTCCTACTATTCCCCCCTCCGGAACCTCTTCTTCTTTCAGTTCCTCTTCTTCTGGTTCCGCTTCTTCCGGTTCCGCTTCTTCCAGTTCCGTTTCCTCTTCTTCCGGTTCTTCGGGAACTTGTGAATCTTGCCAATATATATTCGACTCTTCGTTATTAGTAGGTGAGTCAATGAGATTTTTGCTAGAGGTAGACATCTATCACACAATATCAAACATGTTAAGAGATTAATATATCACCTAATATTTACATGTTAATAATATATAGTTTCCAACAAAAATGTTAACCAATCATTTTTAAAGAAAACACGGTCGAAGTTCAGACTCACTAATGCATCCTAACAAACTCGATAAGACACACTAATATAAATTTTCTGGTTCTCTAAGACCAACGCTCGGATACCAACTGAAATGTCCCGTTCATATTGATTATAAACGTTCCATATTAATTGATTTCGTTGCGAGGTTTTGACCTCTATATGAGACGTTTTTCAAAGACTGCATTCATTTTTAAAACAACCATAACCTTTATTTTATCAATAAAGGTTTTAAAAGCATTACGTAGATTATCAAATAATGATAATCTAAAATATACTGTTTACACATGACCATTACATAATGGTTTACAATAGAAATATATTACATCGACATATGTTTCTTGAATGCAGTTTTTACACAATATCATACAAACATGGACTCCAAATCTTGTCCTTATTTTAGTATGCAACAGCGGAAGCTCTTAGTATTCACCTGAGAATAAACATGCTTTAAACGTCAACAAAAATGTTGGTGAGTTATAGGTTTAACCTATATATATCAAATCGTAACAATAGACCACAAGATTTCATATTTCAATACACATCCCATACATATAGATAAAAATCATTCATATGGTGAACACCTGGTAACCGACATTAACAAGATGCATATATAAGAATATCCCCCATCATTTCGGGACACCCTTCAGATATGATATAAATTTCGAAGTACTAAAGCATCCGGTACTTTGGATGGAGTTTGTTAGGCCCAATAGATCTATCTTTAGGATTCGCGTCAATTAGGGTGTCTGTTCCCTAATTCTTAGATTACCAGACTTAATAAAAAGGGGCATATTCGATTTCAATAATTCAACCATAGAATGTAGTTTCACGTACTTGTGTCTATTTTGTAAATCATTTATAAAACCTGCATGTATTCTCATCCCAAAAATATTAGATTTTAAAAGTGGGACTATAACTCACTTTCACAGATATTTCCTTCCTCAGAAATAAGACTTGGCCATCAAAGTATGATCAAAATATAATTACAACCATTTTTATTATGTTTTAATGATTTGAGTGTATTAAGTCAGCTGTCCTCGTTAATAACCTACAACTAGTTGTCCACAGTTAGATGTACAGAAATAAATCGATATATATTATCTTGAATCAATCCACGACCCAGTGTATACACTTCTCAGGCTAGATCATAACTCAAAGTATATATATTTTTGGAATCAACCTCAACCCTGTATAGCTAACTCCAACATTACTGCATATAGAGTGTCTATGGTTGTTCCAAATAATATATATACATGGTTCGATATGACATGTCAAAACATTTGCATACGTGTCTATGGTATTCTAAGATTACATAATATATTAGAATACATGTATAATACAATATAAGTTAGCTAGGATATAATTTGTATAGATTTTTTAAACATTTCCCGTAGCTAAAAAGATCAAAAATATCCAATCTTGTTTTACCCATAACTTCTTCATTTTAAATCCGTTTTGAGTGAATCAAATTGCTATGGTTTCATATTGAACTCTAATTTAAGAATCCAAACAGAAAAAGTATAGGTTTATAGTCGAAAATTTAAGTTACATGTCAATTACTAAAGAGGTAGTCATTTCCGTCGAAAGAACGACATCTTGATGACCATTTTGAAAAACATACTTTCACTTTGAGTTTAACCAAGATTTTTGGATATAGTTTCATGTTCATATGAAAAATCATTTTCCTAGAAGAACAACTTTTAAATCAAAGTTTATCATAGTTTTTAATTATCCAAACCAAAACAGCCTCCGGTTTCACTACGACGGCGTATATCCGATTTTATGGTGTTCATCGTGTTTCCAGGTTTTAAATCATTAAGTTAGCATATCATATAGATATAGAACATGTGTTTAGTTGATTTTAAAAGTCAATTTAGAAGGATTAACTTTTGTTTGCGAACAAGTTTAGAATTAACTAAACTATGTTCTAGTGATTACAAGTTTAAACCTTCAAATAAGATAGCTTTATATGTATGAATCGAATGATGTTATGAACATCATTACTACCTCAAGTTTTCTGGATAAAACTACTGGAAATGAGAAAAATGGATCTAGCTTCAAAGGATCCTTGGATGGCTTGAAAGTTCTTGAAGCAGAATCATGACACGAAAACAGTTCAAGTAAGATTTTCACTCGAAATAAGATTGTTATAGTTGTAGAAATTGAATCAAAGTTTGAATATGAATATTACCTTGAATTAGAAATATAACCTACTGTAAATAACAAAGGTTCCTTGATCTTAGATGATTACTTGGAATGGATTAGAAAGCTTGGAAGTAGACTTGCAAACTTGGAAGTATTCTTGATTTTTATGAAACTATGCTTATGGAATTTATGAAGAACACTTAGAACTTGAAGATGGAACTTGAGAGAGATCAATTAGATGAAGAAAATTGAAGAATGAAAGTGTTTGTATGTGCTTTTGGTAGTTGGTATATGGATTAGATATAAAGGATATGTAATTTTGTTTTCATGTAAATAAGTCATGAATGATTACTAATATTTTTGTAATTTTATGAGATATTTCATGCTAGTTGCCAAATGATGGTTCCCACATGTGTTAGGTGACTCACATGGGCTGCTAAGAGCTGATCATTGGAGTGTATATACCAATAGTACATACATCTAAAAGATGTGTATTGTACGAGTACGAATACGGGTGCATACGAGTAGAATTGTTGATGAAACTGAACGAGGATGTAATTGTAAGCATTTTTGTTAAGTAGAAGTACTTTGATATGTGTCTTGAAGCCTTTCAAAAGTGTAAGAATACATATCAAAACACAACATGTATATACATTCTAATGGAGTCGTTAAGTCTTCGTTAGTCGTTACATGTAAGTGTTGTTTTGAAACCTTTAAGTTAACGATCTCAATTAATGTTGTTAACCCAATGTTTATTATATAAAATGAGATGTTAAATTATTACATTATCATGATATTATGATGTATGAATATCTCTTAATATGATATATACATTAAAATATCGTTACAACGATAATCGTTACATATAAGTCTCGTTTCGTAATTCTTGAGTTAGTAGTCTTGTTTTTACATATGTAGTTCATTGTTAACACACTTAATGATATATTTAAATATCATTTTATCATGTTAAATATAGTGTATCAATATCTTAATATGATACATATATATTTAGTAGACGTTATCATAACGATAATCGTTATATATATCATTTCGAGTTTCTTAACTTAGTAATCTCATTTATTATGTATATCACACATTGTTAATATACTTAGTGAGATACTTACTCATCATAATCTCATGTCAACCATATATATATGTCTATATATACCACAACATGTAGTTTTTACAATTTTGTAACGTTCGTGAATCGCCGGTCAACTTGGGTGATCAATTGTCTATATGAAACTTATTTCATTTAATCAAGTCTTAACAAGTTTGATTGCTTAACACGTTGGAAACATTTAGTCATGTAAATATCAATCTCAATTAATATATATAAACATGGAAAAGTTCGGGTCACTACAGTTACTGTATGGTGTTTCTGTGGTATCTGTATCTAAGTTGCATTACTTAGTTAACATGTGTTGCGTTGATTCCATGTTGGTTGCCATATACTATATTATTATTTATTAAATGCTGGATTTTGACTTAAGTCAAAATTTCTGTTTAGAAGAGCAATGGCAAACGGAAGAGCGACGCCCACAGCAGCACAAATTGAGGAAATGATTGCGAAAAGAGTAGCCGCAGCTATTGGGGAAATCAACCCACAAGCTCTACCAGTTGACCAGCCCATTCATAACGGGTGTACATATAAGGAGTTTCAAAGCTGCAAGCCCCACAACTTTAGTGGTACTGAGGGGCCAGTTGAATTGACTAGGTGGTTCGAGAAACTAGAAGCCGTGTTCCGTTTGAGAAACTAGAAGTTGTGTTCCGTGTGAGCAACTGCTCAGAGACGAACAAAACCAAGTATGCCTCCTGTACACTGTCGGACGGCACCCTAACCTAGTGGAACACACTTGCTCAGGCCAAAGGCATTGACAAGGCTTATACTACTCCTTGGGAAGAATTTAAGGGAGCCATGATCGAAGAGTACTGCCCCAGAACAGAGATACAGAAAATGGAGGCTGAGTTCTGGGAGTTGAAGGTTGTGGGAAATGATCTTGATGGTTACAACCGTAGGTATCTGGAATTAGCACTGATGTGTCCCTCGATGGTTACCTCGAAGTTTAAGAGAATGGAATGATACTTGTGGGGACTTCCCAAGTCCATTCAGGGAAATGTCACCTCTTTTAAGCCACCCAACGTCCCGAAAGCTATGCGCATGGCTCACACCCTGATGAACCAGATCACCTGCAAGGAACCTGAGAAAGCGAAATCAGAATCAGGGACTAGTCATGAGAAGCGTAAGTGGGATGGAAACAAGGGAAAGATCTTTGATCAAAACCCAGCTAAGAGGTATGAGGGTTTCAAGGGAAACAACGACTGGAGGAACCCCAACCCGACCCCTAGCTCGAACCCCAACTACAAGGGTACTCTACCGCAGTGCAAGAGGTGCTACAAGCACCATACCGGGTACTGTAATTTGGTCTGTGAAAAGTGCAAGAGGACCGGGCATATTGGTAAGGACTGCAAGATTTCCACCCCAACGGTGAAGATAAACCCTACTGGACCAAGGCAGTGCTATGAGTGCGGACAACAGGGCCACTTCAGGAATGAATGTCCCAACAAGAAAAAGGACGGCGGGCCAGCGCGTGGAAGAGCTTTCAATGTAAACGCAAAGGATGCCCGTGAGAACCCCGACTTGGTTACAGGTATATTCACTATCAACAATCTATTAAGCTTCTGTCCTATTTGATACTGGTGCCGATAGGAGCTATGTTTGTAGACACTTTTGTTCTAAGATATATTGGCCGTTAGTTCCTTTAAAGGAGAGTATGCTTGTTGAGGTAGCCAATGGAAAACTTGAGAAAGTTGACCAAATTGGTCGAGGAGCTATTATCAACATAGCTGGTGTAGATTTCAAGATTGACTTGATACCCATCAAATTGGGAAGCTTTGATGTGATTGTCGGTATGGACTGGTTGACCAAATTAAGGGCCGACGTTATTTGTGGAGATAAAGCTCTTCGTATACCCCACGGAGATGGTGAGCCACTGATTATTTACGGAGAGAGATGTAGTTCGAAGATGAACCTCATTAGTTGCATGAAAGCACAAAAGATCATGAAGAAGGGACGTCTTGCTGTTTTAGCACATGTGAAAACGTTAGAAGCCGAGGTGAAGAGTGTGATTGATGTATGAGTTGTGAACGAATTTCCCGACGTCTTTCCGGAAGAATTTCCTGGATTACTGCCACCGAGAGCAGTGGAGTTCCAGATCGATCTAGTGCCGGGAGCTGCACCCGTAGCTCGCGCACCTTATCGACTAGCACCTTCCGAACTGCAAGAGTTGCAGAGTCAACTGCAGGAATTGCTAGACCGTGGATTTATCCAACCGAGTTCATCGCCTTGGGGCGCACCTGTTTTATTCGTGAAGAAGAAGGACGGATCTTTCCGCATGTGTATCGATTATTGTGAGCTGAACAAGTTGACGATTAAGAATCGGTATCCCCTTCCCAGAATTGACGATCTTTTCGATCAGCTGCAAGGATCCAGCATTTATTCCAAGATCGATTTGCGATCAGGTTATCACCAGTTGAGGGTGAAGGAGAGTGATGTGATGAAAACTGCGTTTAGAACCCGTTATGGTCATTATGAGTTTCTCGTGATGCCATTCGGTTTAACCAACGCACCTGCCCTATTTATGGATCTCGTGAATCGTGTATGCAAGCCATATCTGGATAAGTTCGTTATCGTTTTCATAGATGATATCCTCATCTATTCCCGAAGTGAAGAAGAACATGAACAACATCTTCGACTAGTGTTGGAACTCTTGAGACAAGAGCAACTTTATGCCAAATTCTCCAAGTGTGAATTTTGGTTGAAGGAAGTCCAATTTCTGGGTCATATTGTGAGTGATCAAGGTATCAAAGTTGATCCCGCAAAAATTGAAGCTATCAGCAGGTGGGAAACCCCCATTACTCCGACTCACATCCGTCAATTTCTAGGTCTTGCCGGTTACTACCGAAGATTTATTGAAGGTTTCTCTCTGATTGCGCGTCCTTTGACCGCGCTGACTCACAAAGGGAAGAAGTTTGTTTGGGAAAAAGAACACGAATCAGCATTTCAAAACTTGAAGCAGAAATTGACCACTGCACCTATCTTATCTCTTCCTGAAGGCAGTGATGATTTCATCATATATTGTGATGCCTCGAAAAATGGTTTTGGTTGCGTATTGATGCAAAGATCGAAGGTTATTGCCTATGCTTCTCATCAACTAAAGATTCACGAGCAAAACTACACTACTCACGACCTCGAGCTTGGAGTCGTTGTCTTTGCGCTCAAATTGTGGAGACAGTATCTTTATGGGACTAAAAGTACCATCTTCACCGACCACAAAAGCCTCCAGCACATATTCGATCAGAAACAACTGAACATGAGGCAGCGACGATGGATCGAGACGCTGAACAACTATGATTGTGAACTTCATTACCATCCTGGAAAGGCAAATGTTGTAGCCGATGCCCTGAGCTGGAAGGAGAGGACGGTACCTCTTCGTTTCCGTGCCTTGAACGCCACCATTCATTCAAATCTCAATAGCCAGATCCGAGTAGCCCAAGATGAGGCTCTCAAGGAGGAGAATATCTATCAAGAACACCTGAACATTCTCGTTTCACGATTTGAGGTTAAGGAGACTGGACTCTGATGCTTTGCCGGAAGGATTTGGGTACCTAGTTATCGAGATCTACGGAGCCTTATATTAGATGAAGCCCACATGTCGAGATATTCGATTCATCCAGGAGCCGGTAAAATGTACCACGATCTCAAGGAACAGTATTGGTGGCCTAATCTTAAGAAGGATGTTGCAACTTACGTTGGTAAGTGTTTGACTTGCTCGAAAGTTAAGGCCGAACATCAAAGGCCATCTGGATTACTTCAACAACCAGAAATCCCGCAATGGAAGTGGGAAAGGATAACGATGGACTTCATCACAAAGCTACCGAAGACGGTAGGCGGTTATGACACCATCTGGGTTATCGTTGACCGACTTACCAAATCTGCACACTTCTTAGCCATGAAGGAAACGGATACGATGGAGAGACTCGCTCAACTATACATCAAAGAGGTTGTATCTCGTTATGGTGTACCCTTATCGATTATCTCAGATCGTGATACCCGTTTTGCTTCTAGATTTTGGCGTTCTTTGCAAGAAGCCTCGGGAACTCGTCTCGACATGAGTACCGTGTATCACCCACATACCGAAGGTCAGAGTGAACGAACGATTCAGACTTTGGAGGACATGTTGCGTGCCTGTGTTATTGACTTCGGAAAGGCTTGGGAGAGACATTTTCCGCTAGCTGAATTCTCTTACAACAACAGTTATCATTCAAGTATTAATGCCGCACCTTTTGAAGCATTGTATGGCCGCAAGTGCCGATCTCCTATTTGTTGGGCCGAAGTAGGCAAAAAGTAAATCACCAGACCCGAGGTAGTCCATGAAACAACCGAGAAGATTGTCCAAATTCAAGCGAGACTTAAGGCGGCCCGTGATCACCAAAAGAGTTATGCCGACCTTAAACGTAAAGACTTCGAATTTAACGTGGGTGATCGTGTAATGTTGAAGGTTGCACCTTGGAAAGGTGTAATTCGTTTTGGAAAGCGCGGAAAGTTAAACCCACGATATATTGGTCCTTTTGAAATCTTGGAACGTGTTGGACCCGTTGCTTACCGTTTGGATCTTCCGACTCAGTTGAGCGCAGTTCACCCTACTTTTCACGTGTCGAATCTGAAGAAATGTCTTGTCGAACCCGAACTTGTCATCCCTCTTGATGATCTTACGATTGATGACAAACTCCACTTTGTGGAAGAATCCAATTGTTCGAGTTCGATGGAATGCCAAACGTGGACCTGAGTTTACTTGGGAACGAGAGGATCAAATGATGCAGAAGTATCCTCACCTCTTCCCGACTTCAACACCTGCCTCAGCTTAAATTTCGAGATGAAATATCCATTAACAGGTGGGTAATGTGATGCCCCGTACAAAACCATCGTGTACGAATCATCAACAACAGGATCATTACAAGGTTAAGTACTATATGCTGTAATTAAAGAAGTTGCATTCACGATAAAAAGGTGATGTCATAACCGACATCAAATGTTTTACATTTCAAAAGCATGCTTCACTAAGTAGAAGCAAATAATAAGTGTACGTGACCCCAAATGGTAGTTACAAGACATAATTCAAAAGTACGAATGTTTGAATGCAAAGTAAAGTAGTTCATGCGTGGACAACTCTAAGCAGCGGGTTCTACAGCACGACTAGTACACAGCGGAAGCAACCTCAAGCACCTGAGAAATACATGCTTAAAAACGTCAACACAACAGTTGGTGAGCTATAGTTTAAGTATAACAGTATGTAAGGTAGGCCACGAGATTTCAGTGCTACAAAGAGCGTTTCAAAACAGTATGATAAAGTATATGTTAACCGTGGGCACTTGGTAACTAACTTAACGTTTAAAATACCCCCTGAAAGTACACTTGGCGAGTGCGTATGTTTACGAAGTATTAAACACTCGTTGACTGTGGGGATGTCAAACCCTATGGATCCATATCTAAGATTCGCGTTCACGGTTCAAAAACCAATGATTAAACGTTACCGAGCTAAAGGGAATGTTTATGCCGTTGTATAACCCACACATATATAAGTTTAAGTACTCGTGCCTAGTATGTAAAACATAAAATCCGCATGTATTCTCAGTTCCCAAAATAAGTTAAAGTAAAAAGGGAATGCTATAACTCACAATGATATGTAGCGGTAAAGTAGTAGTCGGGAAAGGTGTGCAAGTAAATGGCCCGAAGTCCTCAACCTATGTGATGATCACTCCAAATCCATATGGACGAACACGTCATTCATCGATTTCATCGCGAGGTATTTGACCTCTATATGATACGTTTTGTAAACATTGCATTCTTTTGAAAAGGCACACCATCAATGAATATTTAAATCAAAGGTTCTCGACATCTGATGATTTCTATATATAGACAATTACCGTAAATAATAGTTTACAATAGTAATTCCGTTGACAATGCAGTCAAAATAAGATACATGGTGATGATTTTGTGAATACAACGTTTTCTTGAATAAAGCATGCAAGACTCCATGCACATAGCTTGTATAACATGTAAGCAAATAGCGGAAGACTCCTAGGGAACCTGAGAATAAACATGCTAACAAGTGTCAACACAAAGGTTGGCGAGTTCATAGTTTTAGTGTTTCGCATAATCTGTATATAAAAGTGGATCACAAGATTTCAGTTGTTTCATCCAGAAACGTTTATCAATAGATTCTACATAACAGAGCACCCTGGTAACTAAGCTTTAACGTTATAATGATAAATACCCCATTCGTTTTAATACACGCAAACCAACGTGTCCTAAACTCAAATAACACACGTCCGTTAAAAGGCTAGCGCTCTAGCTCGGACGGGGATGTCAAGCCCTATGGATCCATATACTGTTATTCGCGCCCACCAGTCCATATCCTATGTACTGGCAGCTACTAGTTACCAAAGCTAAGGGATTTTCGGTTCAAACTCAGTGTAGAATTTAGTATGTACTTGTATCCATTGCGTTTAAAATAAATTGCATGTATTCTCAGCCTAAAAATATAGATTGCAAAAGCAATTAAAAAGGGAGCAATGAAACTCACCTTAGCAGCATATAAAGTTGTTCACCAAAATGTGACCGAAACTCGGATTACCAATTAATCGTAGATCTCAACCTAGAGAACATATGTTGGTCAATAAATGTCTATCAAGCTAGGTCAAGTCATAGTGTATCATAATCCTAATGCTCGAGATCGACATATAATAGTTATCCAAAGTCGTTTCAAAAAGTCAATTTTGACAATAGTTCAACAAAACAAGACGTGCTTTATATAAGGATTCATTTACTCGGTTGGTAATATTTAAAAATTCACTTTATCAATCTCGTAAACAAGTTGTTTAAATCTTAATTGCAGATTCAAAAGCAATTTCAATTACCGTCAATCATAATTCAGTTGATCATATCTTTTAATCCGTTCATCGAAACTATTCGATATCTAAATGAAAAGTTATTGATTTTTCGCCAGCTTTCCAAAAACATGTATATCATATACCTTTTACTAGTAATATATGTATTTAATTCGTGATTCATCATAAACTGTTTAACGACGAAATTTAGCATACAAGCTTGTATAAATATATATACTCGAACACTAGACATGGATACACTATTAGTATATAAAAGATAAAATATAAATGCTTACGTATCAATATTGTGATTCAATATTTTAGAAAAGTATGTAGACGTAACGGAGATGATAAACACTAGGTTTGATTCATAAATATACCCCCGAACATTACCCATAATTTCCTTAGCTCTATCCCGCTTGAAAACCCATTTTGAAAGTGACACGCTCATAACCTCGTCGTAATATTTTATGTATAATACTAATACTACTAATTAAGATTAATAATAATAATAATATTAATCTTAATAATAGTAATAATAATAATATTAATAATAATATTATTAATCTTAACAATAATAATAATAATAATAATAATAATAATAATAATAATAATAAATAAATAAATAAATAATAAATATAATACGGAGTAATATAGATAAATGTGAGTGTGTATGAATTAAGCCAGAACTCGATCAATTTATAGAACCTTTTCTGAAAAAGTACCCCATGCGATCGCATGGGATTTGTGCTTCAAGGCCATGCGATCGCATGGCCCTCTGATCCAGCTCACAAACTTTTAACTTTTTGTTTGTCGACATAATTTTATATAATATATAATATATTTAATTTATATAATTAATTATATATTATATTAAATTCACATGCATAGTTGACTTGTAATTTTTGTTCCGATAAGTCGTACGTCATCACTCGACTTATGTCCCGGTTCTGGTTTTTCAAATGTCCTTTCGTACGCTGAGAAAACTTGTATTTTACATTTCGTGTCACGTACCTTTGTCAAAATATAGCCTTAAATTATCCCTAAACTATACCACTCAAAGTATATCTTAAACTTTCGAGTATTTTGGTCATTTACTTCTATAAATCATCGTCTCGCTATTTGTTAATATATATATAATAACAATTCGTTTTTATGACCAAGTTAATATTATATTTTATCGTATTTGTTAAATATATATTTTCAATATTAATAAACACGTTTTAAAATACATATCGCAAGTTATTCATATATCTAATTCCAACAGTTAATATTCCTTATTATTGTATGTGTCCAAATTACGTTATTTAAACAAACACTTTACCATTTATTTCGAATACCGTTAAGAATGGATGATTTCCCAAATCAACGTGAACCTCACAACAGAGACCCGTAATAATATCATAATCCTTAAGGGACTCATTAAATATCTTTTAATTTAATCGTTTGGCATAATCTTTTAATTCCGTAGTTGAATATATCAATCAGATAATCAAACCAATAAGTTTAATGCACAGTATCATTTACTTAACACTTTGTTACGTTTTCAAGTTATAGTATATGTATCTATTTACATATAATTGTTCGCGAATCAATGAGAACAATCGAAGGGTAATTGAATAGTTCAAAATTTTGAGATTCAACTTTATAGACTTTGCTTATCGTGTCGGAAACGTTAAAGATTAAGTTTAAATTTGGTCAGAAATTTTCGGGTCATCACAGTACCTCCCCGTTAAAGAAATTTTGTCCCGAAATTTGAGTGAGGTCGTCATGGCTAATAATAAAAATGTTTTCATGACGAATATGTGTTGATAAATAGAATTTTTGTCACCGTTGAATAATATGGATAAAACAATCCAATTACTCGAAGCGTATGAGAGAAATTATCGTAAAAGAGTGAAATAAGGAAATAGTGATTCGTTTTTAACTCTTGACGTAGTAACGATTGATTTCCGGAATTTAAGGAATAGAAAATCTTCATAATCTATATAAGATTTGATTCTTCGGAATTTTCGGAAATTAGAATTTTCTTTGATTAAATGCGTAATCTTCCTCGATTACTATGTCTGATATTTCGCTATAAATTGACCTCTTCCGTTTCATTTATTTTTACCACTCCTATAATCTTCTTTCTTATTTCATACATCCCAATAGATTGTGAAAATGCTTAATCCAGTTCTGATTCTTGATATTTTCCTGGCTATCGTATCCTTCATTCTTCTTTTTCATCTGCCACCAGAGGAAGTTATTTTCTTCTACTATTACCTTGGGGTTATAGTATTTTTCATTCTCCCGTGTCTTTATATTGCTATACGCATTGATATACACGGTTTGTAATTTCGGGGTTGTTATCGGCCTTTATATTCTCCATTATATTTCGGAGCTTCATGCTTTTGTTTTCTCTTCCCGACCTTAAGTTAAGCGGATAATGGTCCAGAATTCGTAGGTATGGAGTTTTGGATGAACATAGTTAATGTTCTAAGAAAGAAATTGTAATGACACGATCTTGATTTGTCAAATTACCAGAATATTCGGAAAAGACCGAATCATCAAGAAATATATTTTCTTGATATATTTAGGGATTATATGGAATGAAAGAGTTATGTGACATGGTTCATGATGAGAGTGGGATCTGTAAACCTTTATCACGTTCCATTAGAAACTCAGCATGACTTACTGTAATATAATCACGTTGATCAAGTGTCATTATATTATACTAACTCATGCTTCAGTTCCCAACATTTCTTCAAAACATCCATTTTTCGAATTTTTCAGATTTTAGAAACTAAAATAGTTTCTTTTATGATGTAACAAAGATAGCGTGAAGAGATAAATGATTTCAGATAAGAATAGTTATGAAAATATCTTCAGAAATATGGAGGATATTTATAATGGAAGATACGATGATATCTTAGAATATTTAAGATAAGATGATGACGAAGAATATTGTCCGCAAAGGTTTTAGAGTAAGGAGCAAGGTATTTGCTAAGGATTTCAGCAGACACTGAATCATTTGTATTCTTTGAAGGTAGATTTCGTTTTTGTGATTTGTCCACAGCCTCCTTCATGGTCTGCTCAATCCATTTTCCAGTTCCAAACCTTCTCTTTTTCTCAACTTTACCACCATACTATTCTTTATCATCAAACTTTTAACTGTTAAGGTCGTTTACAGTTTTTGCTGCTTCATCAGCATTTTCCAAAATTTGGAGAACTAGTTTCGTAGTTTGGGATGTTTTTCAGAAACTTCACATTCAAAGTATGTAAGTCTAGAAGATAGATGTTATCTATATATAACTTTTGTCGTTGAAAATGCTGCGAGATTCAAAATACTGATTGCTAATTCCCGGTAGTTGGTATGGAAATTATTGTTAGAAGATGTAGACGAGTACATGATAGAGTTTCAATGAACAATTATAATGGTTTTTCGGAGAGACTTTAAGTCACAGATTAATGAATTTGCTGGTACATTTACTGTTAATGTGGTGGAACATGAAAGGTTCCCCAGTAACAAAAACGTATATGCCAAAGTTACAAGTCTGAAAGGTCGTCGTTGACTGGTTAAACGGTTGATAATACTGGATACTTTTGAAAAGGAATTGCAAGGTTATTTTCGGTAAAAACAATGCTAATGGATCTTGCACATATTTAAAGTCAAAGTATAGCTTTGAAAGATATAGAGATCTAAGAATGATGTCACCGGTTCAGAGTTATGACTTGGATTCTGATTCGTTAATATCAGAATATGTAATTGAATTTGTATGAAAACGATTGTATATCATTGTGAGCATTGTTAATAATTTTTGAATCAAAGTTGAAGAATGTACAGTGTAACATATTAATTACGAACTTATATATTTCTCGGGTATTACCTACCTGTTAAAGATTTCACAATTAATACTTTGTACAAAAGAATTTTTATTACCGTCTTTATGAAAATATATGTATGTATATTTTCTTCAGATGTAACACAGATTTAATGAGTTAATATCATATTAAGCTCATTTAATTTTCGGCTTGACTTAGAAATGATTAATCTCTAAAACATTAAAGATTACATAATCTTTGCGGAGTATTTCGCTAATGTAATCGATACTTCATTATTTATTCTTATTCCTCGATGAAGGATGTTGATGCTCGTGGAATTTTTGTGAACCTTACAAGGCACAGATGATGTTTTCTGGAAAGTTTCGAGTACATCGAAAATGAAAATGTAACATCAATTATGTAATTGAATAATACACTTGGTTTATTATGAAATGGAATTCATTAAGTTGAAACAGAGATTGTAGTTAACAATGGTTAAGTTGTTAAGGAAGGATGTACATCATTGCATATTAGTAATATGAACTAACCGAGTAGTACCTACCAGTTAAGATTCACACGTAATAGCTTAGTACGAAAAGATTTCTTTTTATTTCAAAATTCATTTATATTAAATATACATAAAAATTTCTTCAGGGGAAATGAGTTAATACTTCATCGGTTATTGTTGCTGGTATTTCTTGGTAACTATGGTGCGTTTGACGTTGATGCTCGTGGGACAGATTGTGAAGTTGAGGTTTGCGATGCGGATGTTGTTGGTAGTGGTAATGGTACTGTTGGTGTTGTTGTTGGTGGTACTGTTGATGCCGGTGATGCTGCTGGTGCTTGTAACTTTTGCACCATATTCTCTAAAGCCACTACCCGAGCGCGAAGCTCGTTGACTTCTTCTACTACACCTGGATGATTGGCGGTTCGGACGAGCGGATGAATAAGATCCAGAATTTGAGAGAGTATATGATCATGACGAGATATTCTGGAAATGAGAGAGAAAATGGTGTCTCGAACAGGTTCGCCGGTAAGTGCTTCAGGTTCTTCGCCAAGAGGGCAATGTGGTGGATGGAAGGGATCACCTTCTTCTTGTCTCCAATGATTAAGTAGACTACGAACCTATCCCCAATTCATCCAGAATAGATGATGGCTAATTGGTTGATCCATTCCGGTTACACTGTCTTCAGAATTCAGGTGAATATCCATATCGGAATAGCTGTCGGAGTTTAAGGAATTTGAACTAGATACGAGATCCATCTTGTATAATTAGGGAGATGATTTTTGATATGAATTAGATTATAGAATTTAGTTTGGTATTCTTCAATACATAATTTACATATGTATATATAATACCAAATTCCATAAATCACGGAGAAATTTTCGAAAAATGTCAGAAAAAGTTTACAGTAACAGATACGCTAAGATATGAATTTTGTCTATACACTATTCATGCAATCAATGCAGTAAAACGTGTCTAGACTAGGAATGATAAGCAGGTAATTTCCGACAAGAAATGATAAGCAAAACTTTTGACATGAAGACACGGTCGAAGTCCAGACTTACTAATGCATCCTAACAACTATCAGTTAGACACACTCATGCAAGACCTGGTTCACTAGGACCAACGCTCTGATACCAACTGTGACGATCACTCCAAATCCATATGGACGAAGACGTCATTCATCGATTTCATTGCGAGGTATTTGACCTCTATATGATACGTTTTGTAAACATTGCATTCTTTTGAAAAGGCACACCATCAATGAATATTTAAATCAAAGGTTCTCGACATCTGATGATTTCTATATATAGACAATTACCGTAAATAATAGTTTACAATAGTAATTCCGTTGACAATGCAGTCAAAATAAGATACATGGTGATGATTTTGTGAATACAACGTTTTCTTGAATAAAGCATGCAAGACTCCATGCACATAGCTTGTATAACATGTAAGCAAATAGCGGAAGACTCCTAGGGAACCTGAGAATAAACATGCTAACAAGTGTCAACACAAAGGTTGGCGAGTTCATAGTTTTAGTGTTTCGCATAATCTGTATATAAAAGTGGATCACAAGATTTCAGTTGTTTCATCCAGAAACGTTTATCAATAGATTCTACATAACAGAGCACCCTGGTAACTAAGCTTTAACGTTATAATGATAAATACCCCATTCGTTTTAATACACGCAAACCAACGTGTCCTAAACTCAAATAACACACGTCCGTTAAAAGGCTAGCACTCTAGCTCAGACGGGGATGTCAAGCCCTATGGATCCATATACTGTTATTCGCGCCCACCAGTCCATATCCTATGTACTGGCAGCTACTAGTTACCAAAGCTAAGGGATTTTCGGTTCAAACTCAGTGTAGAATTTAGTATGTACTTGTATCCATTGCGTTTAAAATAAATTGCATGTATTCTCAGCCTAAAAATATAGATTGCAAAAGCAATTAAAAAGGGAGCAATGAAACTCACCTTAGCAGCATATAAAGTTGTTCACCAAAATGTGACCGAAACTCGGATTACCAATTAATCGTAGATCTCAACCTAGAGAACATATGTTGGTCAATAAATGTCTATCAAGCTAGGTCAAGTCATAGTGTATCACAATCCTAATGCTCGAGATCGACATATAATAGTTATCCAAAGTCGTTTCAAAAAGTCAATTTTGACAATAGTTCAACAAAACAAGACGTGCTTTATATAAGGATTCATTTACTCGGTTGGTAATATTTAAAAGTTCACTTTATCAATCTCGTAAACAAGTTGTTTAAATCTTAATTGCAGATTCAAAAGCAATTTCAATTACCGTCAATCATAATTCAGTTGATCATATCTTTTAATCCGTTCATCGAAACTATTCGATATCTAAATGAAAAGTTATTGATTTTTCGCCAGCTTTCCAAAAACATGTATATCATATACCTTTTACTAGTAATATATGTATTTAATTCGTGATTCATCATAAACTGTTTAACGACGAAATTTAGCATACAAGCTTGTATAAATATATATACTCGAGCACTAGACATGGATACACTATTAGTATATAAAAGATAAAATATAAATGCTTACGTATCAATATTGTGATTCAATATTTCAGAAAAGTATGTAGACGTAACGGAGATGATAAACACTAGGTTTGATTCATAAATATACCCCCGAACATTACCCATAATTTCCTTAGCTCTATCCCGCTTGAAAACCCATTTTGAAAGTGACACGCTCATAACCTCGTCGTAATATTTTATGTATAATACTAATACTACTAATTAAGATTAATAATAATAATAATATTAATCTTAATAATAGTAATAATAATAATATTAATAATAATATTATTAATCTTAATAATAATAATAATAATAATAATAATAATAATAATAATAATAATAATAATAATAAATAATAAATATAATACGGAGTAATATAGATAAATGTGAGTGTGTATGAATTAAGCCAGAACTCGATCAATTTATAGAACCTTTTCTGAAAAAGTACCCCATGCGATCGCATGGGATTTGTGCTTCAAGGCCATGCGATCGCATGGCCCTCTGATCCAGCTCACAAACTTTTAACTTTTTGTTTGTCGACATAATTTTATATAATATATAATATATTTAATTTATATAATTAATTATATATTATATTAAATTCACATGCATAGTTGACTTGTAATTTTTGTTCCGATAAGTCGTACGTCATCACTCGACTTATGTCCCGGTTCTGGTTTTTCAAATGTCCTTTCGTACGCTGAGAAAACTTGTATTTTACATTTCGTGTCACGTACCTTTGTCAAAATATAGCCTTAAATTATCTCTAAACTATACCACTCAAAGTATATCTTAAACTTTCGAGTATTTTGGTCATTTACTTCTATAAATCATCGTCTCGCTATTTGTTAATATATATATAATAACAATTCGTTTTTATGACCAAGTTAATATTATATTTTATCGTATTTGTTAAATATATATTTTCAATATTAATAAACACGTTTTAAAATACATATCGCAAGTTATTCATATATCTAATTCCAACAGTTAATATTCCTTATTATTGTATGTGTCCAAATTACGTTATTTAAACAAACACTTTACCATTTATTCCGAATACCGTTAAGAATGGATGATTTCCCAAATCAACGTGAACCTCACAACAGAGACCCGTAATAATATCATAATCCTTAAGGGACTCATTAAATATCTTTTAATTTAATCGTTTGGCATAATCTTTTAATTCCGTAGTTGAATATATCAATCAGATAATCAAACCAATAAGTTTAATGCACAGTATCATTTACTTAACACTTTGTTACATTTTCAAGTTATAGTATATGTATCTATTTACATATAATTATTCGCGAATCATTGAGAACAATCGAAGGGTAATTGAATAGTTCAAAATTTTGAGATTCAACTTTATAGACTTTGCTTATCGTGTCGGAAACGTTAAAGATTAAGTTTAAATTTGGTCAGAAATTTTCGGGTCATCACAACCTAAGTCAAATAGTACTAAGTCAGTAAATTGTCTTAATAGGTTTAAAAGTATGTAATTAAGGTCTTAAGGGTCATCATCATTCATCACCAAACAAAAGGCGTAAATTAAGTTTCGTTTATGAAAGTAGTTTTCAACAAAGTCTGACTTCAGTCAGTCACCACGGCCTCTACCCTTACTGAATTAAGGTGAGACCAGTGGCCATGGCTCCGTCTATGAGTCCCTTAAGTGTGGTAAAATTTACAGAAGCAAACTCGTCTTGATTTGACCGTGGCGACGGTCTAAGTGCGAGTAGGTCAGAAATTTCTGCACAACGTTAAAGGACATAGTAACGATCGGAGGGCCATAAATCCTAAACCGTAACTCGGATTAAGACGAGTCCTATATGAAAAGTTATCTACTCGAAAAGTTATATCTAAAAATCAAGGTTAGAACAGCCCAGGTCTACTGGTCTGTTCCAGAAGCATCAGGTCAGTAGGTTTTGGACAGAACAGTGAGTTTAAAAAGGGTTCCGGTGGTCTTGGTGCTTGATGTTCATCATGGTTCTCATCCTTGATGCATATAACTTCAAGTGTACAACTCATTGATGTATCTACATCATCTTAACCAAGTCTTGACCATCATAACCCATGTGCAAGTCTAAGACATGAAGCACAACTCACTTAAGAGTTGTATGAAGTTTGATGAACCAAAGTTGCATCAAAGTCTTAGATCTAACACATACATGGACTTTAAAGCTAATAACAAGTTACAAACTTAAAAGTAAACTAACTAATCAAGATCATAAGCAGTAGAACATAGTTCTTAGTTTGATCTTGAAGATCCGAGACTCAAAAGTCTAGATCCAAAGTTATATTTAAAGAAAACTTATTTGTGTGTTCTTGAACTTTCAAAGTTAACTTAATTTGTTCAAGAGATATGAGATCAAGACTAACTTGTAGTACTTGACCATATAAACTAACTACATGAAATTAAAGTGCATAAATTGAGGAATTAAACTTAAATAAACAAGAAAAGATTCATGGTTGTTCATACTTTTAAAGATTCAACCAAAGTTGATCTTTAAGCAAAGTAAACTTTAAGTTTACTTCCATGTCTTACAAGTATGTCTTTAATCAACACAAGAACTTTATAATCTTTGAAACATTATATGTAGAACTTAAACTAGAGAGTTTAGTTCTTGATTGTTCTTGTTAAAACAAGATAAAAGATGAATCAAACTAGAAAGTTAGATTCTTGAAACATGTAAGTAAATAACAACAATTAACAAGACAAGTAACATTAACAACAAAGAACAACAAATGATGATGATGATTTGCATGTATGTATAAGGTTTTAAGAAGAAAAGAAGAAGAGAAAAATGTTCTTGTTACTTACAAAAATGTAGAAGAATATGAGAGAAAGTTTGAGAGAAAAGTGAGTGTGTGTGTGTGTAAACGAAAGAGTAATATGAATACAAGTGAGTATGTAGTGTAAAAAAAAATCAAATCACCACTAAATGGCCACCAAGTTTCGGCATTCAGCAGAAAAAAAAGGGAGGAAGGCTAATGTTTAATGGCTCTTCATGTGTTAAAGCTTAAAAGTTGGATAATGAGGATGCATGCATGGGAAATGTATGTTAACTAGATTCCAAGTGTTGAAACTAACTAGTTACCATTCAAACTAATACTTACAAGTTGAAAGAGTGGGCTAAAGGTCCATTAATAAATGTAGGGTGGGCTTGGAAGTCCAATAACATGAGTCCATTACACTAACAAAGCCCAAGTTCAAATAAATCACAAGTTAAACCAATTAAAGCCCAAGTAACTAACTAATAGCCTTAGTTAATTAAAATGATTAATAAATTTAATCATGAATGTAAATAATATCTAAAAATATTATTTGTGAAAGTTCCGGGTGTCACAAAGACGTTTCGGGCACTTAAAAGTCAAGTTCGGGCAATCATGGCAACATGTAAATGTAATAACGTGCATTCATTTAATCACACATATTAATAATAATAATTATTAATAAATAAACGTTGGAAAATCCAGGGTCGTTACATTACCCACCTGTTAAAGAAAATTTCGTCCCGAAATTTAAGCTGAGGTAGATGGAGGAGTCGGGAAAAGGTGAGGATACTTTCGCATCATTTGATCCTCTCGCTCCCAAGTAAACTCAGGTCCTCGTTTGGCATTCCATCGTACTCGTACAATCGGAATCTTGTTGCGTTTCAAAGTTTTGATCTCACGATCCATAATTTCAACAGGTTCCTCCACAAAGTGGAGTTTGTCGTCAATAGTAAGTTCTTCCAATGGTATGATAAGTTCGGGTGCAGCAAGACACTTCTTCAAGTTCGATACATGGAAGGTAGGATGAACTGAGCTCAATTGTGCTGGTAGATCCAAACGGTATGCAACTGGTCCAACACGTTCCAAGATCTCGAAAGGACCAATGTATCGTGGGTTCAACTTTCCACGTTTTCCAAAACGGATCACACCTTTCCAAGGTGCAACCTTCAACATTACACGATCACCAACATTAAATTCAAAGTCCTTACATTTAAGATCGGCATAACTCTTTTGACGATCACGGGCAGTCTTAAGTCTAGCTTGAATCTGAGCAATCTTCTCCGTGGTTTCGTGGACTACCTCGGGTCCGGTGATTTGCTTTTCGCCTACTTCGGCCCAACAAATAAGAGATCGGCACTTACGGCCATACAATGCTTCAAAAGGTGCAGCATTAATGCTAGAGTGATAACTGTTGTTGTACGAGAATTCGGCGAGTGGCAAATGTCTTTCCCAGTCCTTTCCAAAATCAATGACACATGCACGCAACATGTCCTCCAAGGTCTGAATCGTTCGTTCGCTTTGCCCATCAGTCTGAGGATGATAAGCAGTACTCATGTCGAGACGAGTTCCCATGGCTTCTTGCAAAGAACGCCAAAATCTAGAAGCAAAACGGGGATCGCGATCTGAGATGATTGATAAAGGTACACCATGACGAGATACAACCTCTTTAATGTACAGCTGAGCAAGTCTTTCCATTGTATCAGTTTCCTTCATCACTAGGAAGTGTGCAGATTTGGTAAGGTGGTCAACAATAACCCAAATAGTATCGCATCCGCCCACCGTCTTCGGCAGCTTAGTAATGAAATCCATTGTGATCCTTTCCCACTTCCATTGTGGGATTTCCGGCTGTTGAAGTAACCCATAAGGTCTCTGATGTTCGGCCTTAACTTTCGAACAAGTCAAACACTTCCCAACATAAGTTGCAACGTCCTTCTTGAGATTCGGCCACCAATACTGTTCTTTAAGGTCGTGGTACATTTTGCCCGCTCCAGGATGAATCGAATATCTCGATTTGTGTGCTTCATCAAGTATCAGGTTTCGTAGATCTCCATAATAAGGTACCCAAATTCTTCCGGCATAACATCGGAGTCCAGACTCCCTAACCTCGAATCGAGAGACAAGTATGTTCAAATGTTCATGAGATATATTTTTCTCCTTGAGAGCCTCAACTTGGGCTATTCTGATCTGGTTGTTGAGGTTCGAATGAATGGTGATGTTCAGAGCCCTAACACGAAGAGGTGTCGTCCTCTCCTTTCGGCTTAAAGCGTCAGCTACAACATTGGCCTTGCCAGGGTGATAACGGAGTTCACAGTCATAGTCGTTGAGCGTCTCGATCCATCGACGCTGTCTCATATTCAGTTGCTTCTGATCAAAGATGTGCTGGAGACTCTTGTGATCGATGAAAATAGTGCTCTTAGTTCCATACAAATAATGTCTCCACAATTTGAGTGCAAAGACAACGGCTCCAAGTTCAAGATCATGTGTAGTGTAGTTCCGCTCGTGAATCTTCAATTGACGGGAGGCATAGGCAATAACCTTTGATCGTTGCATCAGTACACAACCAAAACCACTCTTCGATGCATCACAATAAACAACGAAATCGTCACTGCCTTCGGGAAGTGATAGGATAGGTGCGGTGGTTAACTTCTTCTTCAAAGTTTGGAATGCTGATTCGTGTGCGGGTTCCCAAATGAACTTCTTGCCCTTGTGAGTCAGCGCGGTCAAAGGACGCGCAATCAGAGAAAATCCTTCGATGAATCTTCGATAGTAACCGGCGAGACCTAGGAATTGGCAATTATGCGTCGGAGTAGTGGGGGTCTCCCACTTGCTGATGGCTTCAATCTTGGCGGGATCAACTTTGATACCCTGGTCGCTTACAACATGACCCAAAAATTGTACTTCCTTCAACCAAAATTCACACTTGGAGAATTTGGCGTAAAGTTGCTCTTGTCTTAAGAGTTCAAGCACTAATCGGAGGTGTTGCTCATGTTCTTCTTCACTCTTAGAGTAGATAAGGATATCATCTATGAAGACGATAACAAACTTGTCCAAGTAAGGCTTGCAGACACGATTCATGAGGTCCATGAACACGGCAGGTGCATTTGTCAAACCGAATGGCATCACGAGGAACTCATAATGACCATAACGGGTTCTGAATGCAATCTTCATCACGTCACTTTCCTTCACCCTCAACTGGTGATAGCCGGATCGCAAATCGATCTTTGAATAAACGCTCGATCCTTGTAGTTGATCAAAAAGATCATCAATTCGCGGAAGAGGATACCGATTCTTGATTGTCAATTTGTTGAGCTCACGGTAGTCGATACACATACGAAAGGATCCATCCTTCTTCTTCACAAACAGAACAGGTGCGCCCCAAGTCGAGAAACTTGGTTGGATAAACCCTCAATCTAACAGCTCTTGTAGTTGACTCTGTAATTCTTGCATCTCGGAAGGTGCGAGTCTATAAGGTGCGCGAGCTACAGGTGCAGCTCCTGGCACTAAATCAATCTGAAATTCTACGGCTCTCGGCGGTGGTAATCCAGGCAATTCCTCTGGGAAGACATCGGAAAATTCGTTCACAATTCGAACGTCGTTCACGCTCTTCACCTCAGTTTCTACCGCTTTCACATGTGCTAGGACAGCAAAGCGTCCCTTCTTCATAATCTTTTGCGCTTTCACGCAACTAATGAGGTTCAACTTCGAGGTACATCTCTCTCCATAGATAACCAGTGGTTCGCCATCTCCTTGTGGTATGCGAAGTGCTTTATCTCCATAGATAACATCGGCCTTTATCTTGCTCAACCAATCCATACCGACGATCACGTCAAAACTTCCCAGTTTGATAGGTATCAAATCAATTTCGAAATCTGCACCAGCTATGTTGATAATAGCTCCACGACTAATATGGTCAACCTTTTCAAGTTTTCCATTGGCGACCTCGACAAGCATACTCTCTTTTAACGGGACTAATGACCAATTAATCTTATCGCAAAAATGTCTACATACATAACTTCTATCCGCACCAGTATCAAACAAGACAGAAGCTAAAAGATTGTTGATTGTGAATATACCTGTCACCAAGTCGGGGTTATCGCGTGCATCCCTTGCATTAATATTAAAAGCTCTAGCACGCGGTGGTCCGCCATCCTTTCGTTTGTTCGGGCACTCGTTTCTAAAATGGCCCGTCTGCCCGCATTCATAACACTTTTTCGGCCCGTTGGTGTTCGGCCTCCCTGTCATCGTGGTAGTCTTGCAGTCTCTACCGATGTGCCCGCTCTTCTTGCACTTTTCACAAACAGCATTACAATACCCGGTGTGGTGCTTGTAGCACCTCTTGCATTGTGGTAGCGTGCCTTTGTAGTTCGGGTTGGAGTTGTTGTTGTTGGGGTTGGGGTTGTTGCTGTTTTGCCTGAACCCTTCATGTCGCTTCGCCGAGTTTTGATCATAGTTTCTACCCCTGTTGTTGTTATTGTTGTTGTGGTTGTTGTGGTTGTTATCCCATTTCCTCTTTTCGCTACTACCAGCTTCAAACTTAGCCTTCTCCGGCTCATTAATAAGGATCTGATTCATGAGAGTATGCGCCATGCGCATTGCTTCGGGAACATTCGGTGGTTTGGATGAGGTGACATTTCCTTTGATGGACTTAGGGAGTCCCGAGAAGTATTTCTCCATGCGCTTGAATTCGGGGGTGACCATGGTCGGACACATAAGAGCCAACTCCAAAAACCTACGATTGCAACTGTTAAGGTCGTTCCCTACGGCCTTCAACTGCATGAATTCGATCTCCATCTTTTGTATTTCGGTTCTTGGACAGTATTCCTCAATCATAGCACACTTAAACTCTTCCCAAGGCGTAGCATACGCCTCATCAATCCCTTTTGCTTGAGCTAACGTGTTCCACCACGTTAGCGCGCCGTCAGATAGCGTGCAAGATGCAAACTTGGTTTTATTATCCTCCGAACAGTTGCTAACTCGGAATACTGATTCAAGTTTCTAGAACCATCTGGTGAGACCAACTGGTCCCTCGGTGCCGCTGAAGTTATGCGGTTTGCAGCTCTGGAATTCCTTGTATGTACACCCATTTCGAACGGGTGGGATAACTGGTGGTGGTGGCGGTGGAGCTTGGAGATTTCTTTCTGCTAGGGCTGCAGCGACCCGTTCGCATATCATGTCCTCAATCTGGGTGGCGGTAGGTGTGGTTCTTCCATTAGCCATGGTATTCTAAACAAAAATTTTGACTCAAGTCAAAATCCAGTATGCAAGTAGTAACAATACAGTATATAGTGACCAACATGGAATCAAAACATCACATGTTATTAAATAATGCATCTAGGTACAAATACCACAGAATCATCGTACAGCAATGTAAATAGAACATCGTGCAAGAATTAAATAACGCAAAGTTCCATTCATTAATAATAATAAGTTTCATACATCTGAATAAGTTCGTACAATACATATGAAATACATGAAGCTATATCTAGATTACATCATGAAATCTAAATACAAAGTCCTACGGTGAAGGCGGGTGAACTGCTCCTCGATCCAACTGATCCTCGAGCTCAGTGACTCGAGCTCGGAGAGTCTCAACCTCCCTCATCAGTTCCTCGTTAGAGGGAGCTGGTGGGGCAGGCGGTGCAGGTGGGGCGGGTGGTGCGGGTGGTGCCGGTGGTGCTGATGTAGATGGTCCGGCTCCGGATGTAGACGGTACGTCCCTAGATGTAAGTGGTCCGTATCTAAATCTAGGTGGTACGGTTCCAGGAATAGTCAATACGTAACGGGGAACCTTACGTATCTGTGGGTCGGCAGGGTATGGCACAACTCGTTTATGAGCAGTAACCCTACGACGATGGCCAAAAGCATCAGTAAAAGCACGACCTCTATTCACCCCTGGAACGACGGTGCCGTCGAAACGGTACCGCTTCTTCGGCGGGGTGGAGGGTGCCTGAATAGGTCTATCAGCAGGATCCTCATCATCGCTGGAGTCGTCTGATGATGAAGAATCGGCGGATGATGAGTCATCCGAATCGTGTGGTGGTGACACTGGTGGCTGAGCTGGTAATCCGAAGCATCCGAAGGCGGCCAACATCTGTCGGTGTCTGCCTGGTGGAATCACGACTAAACATCCGTCGGGAGTGCGTCGGCAAGGCGTGCGCATGTGGTTACGAAACGGCCCTTCCCCGAACTCCGCGGGGATCTCAATACCACCAATGCGGGGCTGTGACCTCGGGGGTCCGGGAGCAGACACTGGGGCAGGTGCACTAGTACCGGCTCTGGAAGTAGAAGCGCCGGGATCACTAGTGGGTGTCGGGGCCGGTGTATCGACAGTAGCAGCAGCAGGTGTAGCAGTAGGTAGGGCGACGGGGTCTGAGTCCGTACTGCCCGAAATGCCAGCAGGTGGAACATCCGACATCTGAACAAGGAAAAATAAATTTTTCCATGTCAGTATGTCATAAAGCAAGCAAATAATAGGCCAACAGTTTAAATCATGTATAACAATAAGTAGCATGGCAATATCAGTAATCGTAAGAAACTAGCATGCAATCGAAAGCAAGTAATAGCATGCAGTAGTGAAATCATGTAGTAGCATACGGCATATAGCAGTAACAGTAAGCAGCAGCATGCAGTAAGTTCAGCGGAAACAAGTAAACTAGCAAGTTGTAGATTAGTCCTATTAGTGAATCCTACTCGGGTCGGTCTTAGACTCACTAATGCAACCTAATTCCCTACAACCAATGCTCTGATACCAAATGTGATGCCCCGTACAAAACCATCGTGTACGAATCATCAACAACAGGATCATTACAAGGTTAAGTACTATATGCTGTAATTAAAGAAGTTGCATTCACGATAAAAAAAAGGTGATGTCATAACCGACATCAAATGTTTTACATTTCAAAAGCATGCTTCACTAAGTAGAAGCAAATAATAAGTGTACGTGACCCCAAATGGTCGTTACAAGTCATAATTCAAAAGTACGAATGTTTGAATGCAAAGTAAAGTAGTTCATGCGTGGACAACTCTAAGCAGCGGGTTCTACAGCACGACTAGTACACAGCGGAAGCAACCTCAAGCACCTGAGAAATACATGCTTAAAAACGTCAACACAATGGTTGGTGAGCTATAGTTTAAGTATAACAGTATGTAAGGTAGGCCACGAGATTTCAGTGCTACAAAGAGCGTTTCAAAACAGTATGATAAAGTATATGTTAACCGTGGGCACTTGGTAACTAACTTAACGTTTAAAATACCCCCTGAAAGTACACTTGGCGAGTGCGTATGTTTACGAAGTATTAAACACTCGTTGACTGCTAGCGCGACTAGCCCGAGTGGGGATGTCAAACCCTATGGATCCATATCTAAGATTCGCGTTCACAGTTCAAAAACCAATGATTAAACGTTACCGAGCTAAAGGGAATGTTTATGCCGTTGTATAACCCACACATATATAAGTTTAAGTACTCGTGCCTAGTATGTAAAACATAAAATCCGCATGTATTCTCAGTTCCCAAAATAAGTTAAAGTAAAAAGGGAATGCTATAACTCACAATGATATGTAGCGGTAAAGTAGTAGTCGGGAAAGGTGTGCAAGTAAATGGTCCGAAGTCCTCAACCTAAGTCAAATAGTACTAAGTCAGTAAATCATCTTAATAGGTTTAAAAGTATGTAATTAAGGTCTTAAGGGTCATCATCATTCATCACCAAACAAAAGGCGTAAAGTAAGTTTCGTTTATGAAAGTAGTTTTCAACAAATTCTGACTTCAGTCAGTCACCACGGCCTCTACCCTTACTGAATTAAGGTGAGACCATTGGCCATGGCTCCGTATATGAGTCCCTTAAGTGTGGTAAAATTTACAGAAGCAAACTCATCTTGGTTTGACCGTGGCGACGGTCTAAGTGCGAGTAGGTCAGAAATTTCTGCACAACGTTAAAGGACATAGTAACGATCGGAGGGCCATAAATCCTAAACCGTAACTCGGATTAAGACGAGTCCTATATGAAAAGTTATCTACTCGAAAAGTTCTATCTAAAAATAAAGGTTAGAAGAGCCCAGGTCTACTGGTCTGTTCCAGAAGCATCAGGTCAGTAGGTTTTGGACAGAACAGTGAGTTTAAAAAGGGTTCCGGTGGTCTTGGTGCTTGATGTTCATCATGGTTCTCATCCTTGATGCATATAACTTCAAGTGTACAACTCATTGATGTATCTACATCATCTTAACTAAGTCTTGACCATCATAACCCATGTGCAAGTCTAAGACATGAAGCACAACTCACTTAAGAGTTGTATGAAGTTTGATGAACCAAAGTTGCATCAAAGTCTTAGATCTAACACATACATGGACTTTAAAGCTAATAACAAGTTACAAACTTAAAAGTAAACTAACTAATCAAGATCATAAGTAGTAGAACATAGTTCTTAGTTTGATCTTGAAGATCCGAGACTCAAAAGTCTAGATCCAAAGTTATATTTAAAGAAAACTTATTTGTGTGTTCTTGAACTTTCAAAGTTAACTTAATTTGTTCAAGAGATATGAGATCAAGACTAACTTGTAGTACTTGACCATATAAACTAACTACATGAAATTAAAGTGCATAAATTGAGGAATTAAACTTAAATAAACAAGAAAAGATTCATGGTTGTTCATACTTTTAAAGATTCAACCAAAGTTGATCTTTAAGCAAAGTAAACTTTAAGTTTACTTCCATGTCTTACAAGTATGTCTTTAATCAACACAAGAACTTTATAATCTTTGAAACATTATATGTAGAACTTAAACTAGAGAGTTTAGTTCTTGATTGTTCTTGTTAAAACAAGATAAAAGATGAATCAAACTAGAAAGTTAGATTCTTGAAACATGTAAGTAAATAACAACAATTAACAAGACAAGTAACATTAACAACAAAGAACAACAAATGATGATGATGATTTGCATGTATGTATAAGGTTTTAAGAAGAAAAGAAGAAGAGAAAAATGTTCTTGTTACTTACAAAAATGTAGAAGAATATGAGAGAAAGTTTGAGAGAAAAGTGAGTGTGTGTGTGTAAACGAAAGAGTAATATGAATACAAGTGAGTATGTAGTGTAAAAAAAATCAAATCACCACTAAATGGCCACCAAGTTTCGGCATTCAGCAGAAAAAAAAGGGAGGAAGGCTAATGTTTAATGGCTCTTCATGTGTTAAAGCTTAAAAGTTGGATAATGAGGATGCATGCATGGGAAATGTATGTTAACTAGATTCCAAGTGTTGAAACTAACTAGTTACCATTCAAACTAATACTTACAAGTTGAAAGAGTGGGCTAAAGGTCCATTAATAAATGTAGGGTGGGCTTGGAAGTCCAATAACATGAGTCCATTACACTAACAAAGCCCAAGTTCAAATAAATCACAAGTTAAACCAATTAAAGCCCAAGTAACTAACTAATAGCCTTAGTTAATTAAAATGATTAATAAATTTAATCATGAATGTAAATAATATCTAAAAATATTATTCGTGAAAGTTCCGGGTGTCACAAAGACGTTTCGGGCACTTAAAAGTCAAGTTCGGGCAATCATGGCAACATGTAAATGTAATAACGTACATTCGTTTAATCACACGTATTAATAATAATAATTATTAATAAATAAACGTTGGAAAATCCAGGGTCGTTACAGGTAATGTAACGACCTGTAACATCCCGCATTTTTCCGTTAAATTATTTTAACGCCCGTCTTTTTATTTTAATAATATCCTCAGTATCTCGATTCGTATCCTCCATTAGCTAACATTCTTAAAATATTTTCGTTATTGGATTATAACATCTCTCGTACTCTCGTGTAATTCAAAATAATTCGTTTGGTTAATTCACGCACCCGCACCCGAACTAGAGGGACTAAACTTGCAAAGAGGCCAAAGATTTGACTAGGTCAACTAGTCAAACCTTCAACCTCCTCCTCTCATTTTCTCTCTTTCTCTCTTTTCATACTTCCATTTTCCTTTCAAGAACTCAAACAAGATTCATCATCTAATTTCGGATTTGGAGGCTAACATCAAAACAAATTACATATTTGGAATCCTCTCTTCATCCTCTTCGACTTGATACCAATTTCATCTCATTTGGGTAACTTTCTAAAATCACTAGATTTTGTGTTCTTGATGTTTTTGAATTATAAAAGTGTTAATTAGTGTCTATGGCTCGTGTATAACATGAATATATGTTTTGTTTGTTCGATTTGTGGTTTTGAGTAACTAGTTTGAACACTTGAAAATGGGTTTGCTTAATCTTTGATTTTGGAAGATTAAATGTTGTTAAATTGTTAAAGTTCATATTTTAATTGTGTTACTAGTATCACTAGCTTCATTTTGATGTGTAGGTTGATTTGTAAAACTTCAAAAAACATGATTAATGATTTTGTGATTCTTGATTAGGGTTTGATCGTTCTTGAGATGAACTTTTTGATACTTGAATGCCATGAAATGTTAATTGTTAGTTTTTAGTTGTAATGCATGTTTCATTACCTTCAAAACGGCGTATCATATGTGTGAATCGGATTCCCGAAACTTAAAATGCATTTTGTGAACTTGAAACTTGAAAATGGACTTTAAATGATCACATGACGAGAAATCGGTTATTGGAAATGATGTTTTTGTTTGACGAAACATGTTTAGTTGTGTTCCTTGCGAAAAGAGCTTTCCAACGATATAAGGTGCGAGTTCTAAGTGTTTACGGTTTGCATTTTGTGCTAAAACGAATTTTGGATCAAGACTTGAACATTTGAAACTGGCCAGGTACCAGCTCCCGTGTATTGTCGCGACGCGACAATTGTGGGCCGCGGCGTGGCATAAACCGTGTCCAGGCTCTGACCTCCTTGGTCAAAATAAGAAAAATGTTTGGCACGCTATGGACCTCCGATTCACATGAGACTTGTTCTAACATGCTTATATATGAATAAAAACCTCAGAAAAATAGTTCGAGACCCGACCCGAACGCGTTGACTTTTTTGTTGACTTTGACCCGACCAAAGTTTGACTTTTGCCAAACTTAACCAAATTATTATGCAATCTTTCTAACATGATTCTATACTTGTATCTTGCATGAAACTTGACAATTTGATTCACATGCTTTATAATCGAGTCGTAGCGAGCCATAGGACTAATTGAACATCTTTGACCTATCGTGTTTACCGTTATTGATACAACCTATATGTTTAGGTCAAGACTAGCTTTGTCTTTGCACGCGTTTACTTGTTGAAGTACTTTATTACTCTTGCACTCAAGGTGAGATCATAGTCCCACTTTTACTCTTTTGAACTTACATTTGGGATGAGAAAACATAAACGTTTCTTTTTACTAAGTGAACATAAGTACAGGAAAACAAACATTCTACATACGAGTTTGAACAAAAATCCTAAATTTTAATTATCATTAGTGACACTTGCCGGGTGTAAGCGAGAACTTATGTTATATGGCCATATGGGTTTGACAAACCCTCATTCAAACGGTTCGCTACCGTTTACGAATGAAATATATTTTCGAGAAACAGTGTATGTTCTAACACTATTGTGATGGGGTTCTATGGAAGGAATGTTAAGCATTGATAATTGGGTGCTCGTGAATATTAACTTTTAGAATGTATTATTATTTTATCATTGTTGCAAATCTTGTGGTTCGACTTACTTTTACTCACTTACTTACTTAAACCTATGATTTCACCAACGTTTTCGTTGATAGATTTCTATGTTTTTCTCAGGTCTTTGAACGCTATGTGAAACATGCTTCCGCTCATTATTTGATACTTGCATTGGATGTCGAGTATACATGCATTTCATGGAGCGTCTTTTGACTTTCTTTAAAACTGTGTCGCATAGGTTTCACATGTAACTATAACTTTGTAACGTAACTTTTGGATGAACAATTCTTGTAAACTTTGAAACAATCTTTATTTTTGAAAGGAATGCGACATATCTTTGGTTAAACGTCACGTTAAAGACCTATGACCACGCAACGGGACCTAAGTAGTCGACGCCGTCAATTGATGATTTGTCGGGGTCGCTACAAGTGGTATTAGAGCATTGGTTGTAGGGATTTAGAGTTCATTGGTGTCAACCCCGAGTCATAGGGTACATTAGTGAATCTAGACTACAACCGGCATATAGACTTGAAGTAGGAATTACTTGACTATTTGTGCATTTATACTCGAACGTTTCTACTCATAACTAACTCTCGCTTCATCTAAATCTTTTGTTGTTTAATTTGATTGACTCGCCACCTTGACTTTATATAATAATGTCGAATGCACATATGAATCAGGGTAATATAATTGCCGGGATTATATTACGGTGACTCATATGAACGTTCCGACATTACGACACAAAGAATTTAAGGCGAGTCAAGGAAAATTTTCTCTTCATCATTATTCCATATCACGATTAGTATTGTTAAGAATACTAATCAACGATATTCTTGTGTCATGAAGAAACAATGGCTCACCAAGGTCAACACAATACTCCTCTCGAAACTCTAGAACAAGCTCTTCAACGAATGATAACCACCGCCATGGGTGCGGCCGTGGCCGATCACTTTTCCAACAACAACAATCGTAGGGCCGATGATTCAAACGAAGGTTGCTCCTACATAAACTTCATGAAGTACAATCCTCCCACTTTCGATGGAACCGGGGGACCGGTTGCTCTCACCTGATGGTTTGATCAAACGCAATCCGTTTTTAGCAATAGCGATTGTCGAGACCGAGATAAGGTCAAATTCTCCACCCTCACTTTCACCGGTGTTGCTCTCTCATGGTGGAACACGCATGTACAATCGGTGGGTATCGATGAAGCCCACACACTCTCTTGGACCGAATTAAGAGAAAGAATGATCACCGAATACTTCCTGGGTGACGAAACTCAAAGGCTCGAACAGGGGCTAAGGAATTTAAAAACGGTCGGGAATGACCTCGAAGCTTATAATCAACGGTTTGTCGAACTAGCCTTAAGTTGCCCGAACCTCATGACTCCTGAATCCCTAAGAGTTGAACTTTACATGGAAGGCCTCCCAAAGAACATTCACCACGAGGTAGTATCATCCAAACCCGCCAACCTACAAGAGGCTTTAACGATGGCCCGCCAATCTATAAAAACGGTGAATGAAATTGAAGCGCCGACACCAGCGGCCGAGGACCAACCGGGTAACAACAAAAGAAAATGGGAAGCCTCTCCATCGAGCAACTACAACAACAACTTCACCAAGAAGTCCTTCACCTCCGACGGCAAGAAAGGGTATGCCGGAAACCTGCCCTACTGTAATGAATGTCGCAAACATCATTTGGGTGAATGTGGCAAACCATTTCGCATCAGGTGTCAAAGAAGTGGCCATGTGGCCCATATTTGTAAAAATACCGTTACCGTCGCTCGAAAGACGCCCAATGCGCCAAGGGCGGTTGTTTGTTTTGAATGTGGCCAACCGGGTCATTATAGGAATGTGTTCCCAAAGAAGAAAGCCAACCCCAACGCACACCGTTGAACTTTCAACATCGATACCTAGGATGCCCGAGACGACAATGGACTAGTCACGGGTACGTTTCTTCACAACAACCCGCATATTTCATACTTATTCGATTCGGTTACCGTTAGACGTTTTATAACCAAGACTTTGACTCGTACTCTTTGCACTCCACCACTCCCCCTAGATATTACTTAGGCCATTCAAGTGACCCACGGAAACTATTGTGTGCCACCAAATTTATATCGGAGGATGCACGTTAAACTTATTGGGTGGATAATTTGAATTTTGACTTAACACCTATAGAGCTGAGGAGCTCAAAACCTATTCGTTAAGAAGAAATATTTCCCTATCATCTTGTATAGATTATTATGAACTAAATAATTTCCGGTTAAGAACCGGTATTCTTTTTCCCCGTATCAATGACCTCTTGATCAAGTACGAGGATCTCGTGTGTATACCAAATAGATCTCCATCCTTGTTATCATCAATTGCGGGTTGAGGGAGACGATGTCTCCTAAACCATTTTTCAAACTCGCTACGATAGTTGTAAATCTCTCTTAGTACCGTTCAGTAAATCTAAGGCTCTATCTGTATTCATAAACCTCCGGAGCCGCGTGTGCAAACTTATTTAGACAAAATCGTTACCGTACTTATAATTGCTGTTCTAAACCTATTCAAACAAAGAAGAAAACGAACAACGTCTCCGACTTACGCTCGAACACTTGAGAAAAGAGCAACTCTATACCGAATTCTCCAAGTGAGAATTTTGGTTAAACGAAGTTCAATTTTTAGACCATGTTGTTAGTGGTCAAAGTATCTCAATACATCTCGCAATCGGAACCACACGTAATCGGGAAACCCTCATGACTCAGACTTGTATTCATAAAATCTTATATCTCGCCGGTTATCACTGAAGATTCATTTCCGAATTTTATCGTGTTGCACGACCTTTAAACTCGTTAACTCACTGAGGGAAAAATTTAAACCTCTCCGTGTCCGAACTTTGAACATGATCTTTCACACAAACCTTACTAGCTAAATTCGTTTAGCACACTGGAACACAAATATGGAAATATTTCTACTTGAACGCCCGAAAGGCATACTCTCTCGACTCGAAATCAAGGAAACTGAAATTCGTTAATTAAAAATTTGAATACTTAATCATGGACCCGATCAACCTTCTCATCAACACGTGCCACGTTACATAGCACTGTTATTTCACCATTTTCCGCCTGATATTACTGGAACTTAAGATAACACCCAATCCAAGGATACTTCACTCTTCTTTGACTTATCATACAACTACGTGTACTATCTTGTTATCCCACCAAGCCTTAACATTCGACCACTAAGTGCGCGACATGGTTACCTCAAGGTGTGAACTCATCCTATTCTAAGTTCTCATTTCACTCCTGTCTTATCGCTCGCACTTCCGTGTAAGGAAACTTTTTATAAAACTTCTCAATGGAGAGAGAAACTCTTCACATTATATTAGTATTCGCCACGATGGTGAATAGTCCTAACAACCATTTTCGGGAATCGATGGATCTTCCACGGTGCGGACCTCTTGAGAAACGAAACATGTTCAAACGTGTATTAAAGAAAAATTCTAGCTCGGCACGTCGTACCTTCTCCATTAAAATTTCAAATCGGGATACTCGTCTCACTTCTAAATTCGGGATGCCTTACAAGGAACCTTAGGGACACGTTTAAACATGAGTGCCGTGTATCATCCACAACCAACGGACCAAACAAACGTACGTTTCACATCTTGGAAAGACATGTTACAAACTTGTATTGTTGCCTTTAGTTGTCTCCTCTCACACAGCAGTTACCATTCGTGTATTAACGCCGCACTTCCGAAACCCTATATGACCGCAAATGTCATACCCCTATTCGTTGGACCAAAGCATGTGGCAAGCAAATCACCGAATCCGAACTCATTCAAGAAATAACAGTTGAGATCGTTCAAGTCCGAGAAGGACTCAAGACGACCCGTAGTCGCCAAAAGGGCTATACCGATATTTGACGTAAACCTCTCGAATCCCAAGTCAGTAACCGTGTAATATTGAGAACCCGCACCTTGGGAAGGTGTAATCCGTTTCGAGAATCAGGGAAAGTTAAAACCGCGATATATTAATCCTTTTGAAATCTTGGGGTGTATTGGAACCGCCTCCTACCGTTTAGATCTCCTGACTCAATACAACGTGAAAAGTTTCCGTTTACCTTACATTTCGTGTAACAAACTTAGAGACGTGTCCTGCGAAACAGGAACGTGCTATCCTTCTAGATAAACCTACTATTGATGACAAACTCCCCTCCATGGGAAAAACCGGTTGAAATGGTGGATCGTAAACCAAGCCTTAATACAACGTGAAACCCTGACTATCCAAATTCGTGGGAATGCCCAAGGACGTATCTTCACTTATTCATAGCATTGACAACGTAAGGTCTCGAGTAAGAAGCAACGACTATTGCTTCCAACTAAATTTCGGGACGAAATTTCTTTTAAGGTGTGGGTAATCTAACATCCCGCATTTTTCCGTTAAATTATTTTAACGCCCGTCTTTTTATTTTAATAATATCCTCAGTATCTCGATTCGTATCCTCCATTAGCTAACATTCTTAAAATATTTTCGTTATTGGATTATAACATCTCTCGTACTCTCGTGTAATTCAAAATAATTCGTTTGGTTAATTCACGCACCCGCACCCGAACTAGAGGGACTAAACTTGCAAAGAGGCCAAATATTTGACTAGGTCAACTAGTCAAACCTTCAACCTCCTCCTCTCATTTTCTCTCTTTCTCTCTTTTCATACTTCCATTTTCCTCTCAAGAACTCAAACAAGATTCATCATCTAATTTCGGATTTGGAGGCTAACATCAAAACAAATTACATATTTGGAATCCTCTCTTCATCCTCTTCGACTTGATACCAATTTCATCTCATTTGGGTAACTTTCTAAAATCACTAGATTTTGTGTTCTTGATGTTTTTGAATTATAAAAGTGTTAATTAGTGTCTATGGCTCGTGTATAACATGAATATATGTTTTGTTTGTTCGATTTGTGGTTTTGAGTAACTAGTTTGAACACTTGAAAATGGGTTTGCTTAATCTTTGATTTTGGAAGATTAAATATTGTTAAATTGTTAAAGTTCATGTTTTAATTGTGTTACTAGTATCACTAGCTTCATTTTGATGTGTAGGTTGATTTGTAAAACTTCAAAAAACATGATTAATGATTTTGTGATTCTTGATAAGGGTTTGATCATTCTTGAGATGAACTTTTTGATGCTTGAATGCCATGAAATGTTAATTGTTAGTGTTTAGTTGTAATGCATGTTTCATTACCTTCAAAACGACATATCATATGTGTGAATCGGATTCCCGAAACTTAAAATGCATTTTGTGAACTTGAAACTTGAAAATGGACTTTAAATGATCACATGACGAGAAATCGGTTATTGGAAATGATGTTTTTGTTTGACGAAACATGTTTAGTTGTGTTCCTTGCGAAAAGAGCTTTCCAACGATATAAGGTGCGAGTTCTAAGTGTTTACGGTTTGCATTTTGTGCTAAAACGAATTTTGGATCAAGACTTGAACATTTGAAACTGGCCAGGTACCAGCTCCCGTGTATTGTCGCGACGCGACAATTGTGGGCCGCGGCGTGGCATAAACCGTGTCCAGGCTCTGACCTCCTTGGTCAAAATAAGAAAAATGTTTGGCACGCTATGGACCTCCGATTCACATGAGACTTGTTCTAACATGCTTATATATGAATAAAAACCTCAGAAAAATAGTTCGAGACCCGACCCGAATGCGTTGACTTTTTCGTTGACTTTGACCCGACCAAAGTTTGACTTTTGCCAAACTTAACCAAATTATTATGCAATCTTTCTAACATGATTCTATACTTGTATCTTGCATGAAACTTGACAATTTGATTCACATGCTTTATAATCGAGTCGTAGAGAGCCATAGGACTAATTGAACATCTTTGACCTATCGTGTTTACCGTTATTGATACAACCTATATGTTTAGGTCAAGACTAGCTTTGTCTTTGCACGCGTTTACTTGTTGAAGTACTTTATTACTCTTGCACTCAAGGTGAGATCATAGTCCCACTTTTACTCTTTTGAACTTACATTTGGGATGAGAAAACATAAACGTTTCTTTTTACTAAGTGAACACAAGTACAGGAAAACAAACATTCTACATACGAGTTTGAACAAAAATCCTCAATTCGATTATCATTATTTACACTTGCCGGGTGTAAGCGAGAACTTATGTTATATGGCCATATGGGTTTGACAAACCCTCATTCAAACGGTTCGCTACCATTTACGAATGAAATATATTTTCGAGAAATAGTGTATGTTCTAACACTATTGTGATGGGGTTCTATGGAAGGAATGTTAAGCATTGATAATTGGGTGCTTGTGAATATTAACTTTTAGAATGTATTACTATTTTATCAATGTTGCAAATCTTGTGGTTCAACTTACTTTTACTCACTTACTTACTTAAACCTATGATTTCACCAACGTTTTCGTTGACAGATTTCTATGTTTTTCTCAGGTCTTTGAACGCTATGTGAAACATGCTTCCGCTCATTATTTGATACTAGCATTAGATGTCGAGTATACATGCATTTCATGGAGCGTCTTTTGACTTTCTTTAAAACTGTGTCGCATAGGTTTCACATGTAACTATAACTTTGTAACGTAACTTTTGGATGAACAATTCTTGTAAACTTTGAAACAATCTTTATTTTTGAAAGGAATGCGACATATCTTTGGTCAAACGTCACGTTAAAGACCTATGACCACGCAACAGGACCTAAGTAGTCGACGCCGTCAATTGACGATTTGTCGGGGTCGCTACACGACCCGACTTTTTTGCTTGCTTTTGTGCCTTGTGTTTTTGCGAAACTGCGTATTTGTGCGTACTGTGCTACTTTATACTCTGGAATCTTTATACACATGGCTTACTTTCATTTATGTGTTAAAACGTGCCTTTAACTACGTTGGATACTTAACTTGATCACTGGAAGTCTTTATGACCGTTAGTGTCACTTGACGTTACGAATAAACTGCGTACTGCGTACACGTTAAACTTTTGTCGTAATCGGGATATTATGACTACGAAATCTTAATTATTATTTTATAATAATAATTACTTGGGTTTTTGGATGCTTAATTACGCGTAGTAATTTACTTATGCTTACTAGTTAGTCTTGTTGGACTTTCCACCTTGTTGGGCCTTAGCCCTCCCTACACTAGTTAGTGGACTATTTAATTAGCCCTATTAATATTAGCTAGTGACCCATTAATATGTAAGACAAATGCCCATTTATTAGAGGGAACATGCTAGCATTTATGTCAAGTATTATCCTTAATGTTGCATGGGATCCTAACATAAGCACCAACTTTAGACAACCATTAACCAAAAAGCAAACTTTTATCCCCCTTGTTCCCCCCTCTAATTCACGGCCACCACCCCCCTCCCACACCCCCATTCACCTATAAATACAAGCCTCATTTCATCCATTTTACACTTGCTTTCATTTGTAATTCACACACACTCACTCTCTAATTCTCTCTCTAGTATTTCTCTCTCTAAAAAGTGTAAGTATTTTGAATTTCTCTTCTTCTTCTTCTTCTTCTTCTCATCATCACGAATTCATCATCATCATCATGGGTCTAGCTTTTTAGCTTTTGATCTTGATTACATCTTGTAGATTCATACATGGATTTGAATCCTTCAAGAACATGAAAGATTCAAGCTTTCTAGCTTTGAATCTTCACCTACTTTGTAGATCTATATCTTTTAACTTTAATCTTGTTATTTTGTTATAAATATTCAAACTTGTGTTTGTAATCTTCATGTAACTTAAAGATCCAAGCTTTATGCTTCAAGATCTTCAAGAACAACCAAGATGCAAGCTTTATAGCTTGAATCTTCATATCTTTTGTTGGATCTAAGTTTCCTAACTTATGATCTCATTATTTTGTTATAAAGACCAAAACTTGTGTTTATGGTCTTCATATTACCTAAAGATCTAAGCTTTATGCTTCAAGTTCTTCAAGAACACTAAAGGTTCAAGCTTTCTAGCTTTGTGACCTTATAACTTGTGTGAAACAGATCCAAGCTCTCTAGCTTAGGGTTCCATCACTTCATTTGACTTAGATTATGTTCATACTTGCTTGATTGAAGTAAAGTTTGTAGCTTTAGTTGTAAATGTAACTTGTAATTGTGTTAAGACTAAGGATATGATGTAACCTTGGTTCATCATCCATCTAAGACTCTTAAATGAGTTGCGTTCTTACTTGGTCTTAACATATTGTGTGTTGATGGTAGAATCTTGGTCAAGGTGATGCTAACCCATCAACGAGTTGTACACTTGAAGCTACAAGCATCAAGGATGAGAACCGTGATGAGCATCAAGCACTAAGAACCCCACCGGAGCACCTTGCTTACTGTTTTTGGGATCTGATCAGACCACCTGGGCTACTGGAAAGTTGATTTTCAGTTAGTTCGGTTCAAGTAGATGATTTTCCGTTTAGACCTCATCTTAATCCGAGTTACGGTTTAGGATTTATGGCCTTCCGAATGTCACTACACCCTATTAACGTTGTGCTGAAATTTCTGACCTACTCGCACTTAAACCGTCGCCACAGTCAAACGAAGACGAGTTTGGTTCGGAAAATTGGTCAGCTACTAGGGGACTCATATACGGAGCCATATCCACTGATTACGCGCCTTTTCGATTTACGTAGAGGTCGTAGCAGCTGACCGAAGTCAGCCTATTGTTTTGATCTCTATTCTTGTCAAACTTACTTAGCTTTTATGATGATGAACGATGATGACACTTAAACTTATTTTATGCACTATTAAAACTTATGAGGATAACATACTGACCTAGTAACCTTTGACTTAGGTTGACGACCTTTCGGATCGACTTACTACTCGCATACTTTCATTATCGACTTTACTGCTCTTATCACTGTGAGTTATAGCATCCCTTTTTACTTTAATTATTATTTTGGGACTGAGAATACATGCGCTTTTTACATTTTACATACTAGGCACGATTACTTAAACTTTATATATGTGTGGGTTATACAACGGCATAAACTTTCCCCTTAGCTCGGTAACGTTTAGTCATTGGTTTTTGAACCGGTGAACTCGAATCTTAGATATGGATCCATATGGTTTGACATCCCCACTCGGGCTAGTCGCGCTAGCATTTAACGGGTGGTTAATACTTCGTAAACATACGCACTCGCCAAGTGTACTTTTAGGGGGTTATAAACGTTAAGTTAGTTACCAAGTGCCCACGGTTAAACATATACTTTTCATACTGTTTTGAAACGCTGAAATCTCGTGGCCTACCTTACATTACTGTTACAACTTAAACTATAGCTCACCAACATTATTGTTGACGTTTTTAAGCATGTTTTCTCAGGTGCTTAGAGGTTTGTTGCTTCCGCTGTTTAGACTTGCTGTCTTGATGTTTAGACTTGCTGTCTTGATGTTTAGACTTGCTGTTAAGGACCTGCTGTGCTAGAATTCCGCTGCATAATCTTAGAGATGTCTCAATCATGGAACTTTTCTTTTGCATTCGTAGTTTATGTTATTTTCAAATAATGACTTTGTAACGACCTTTGTGTCACGTTATCTTTTGTAAACGTTATCTTTTATGAATGCAAAACTGGTTTTCAAATAGCATGTAGTACTTGACCGTGCAAAGATCCTGTTGTTGACGAATCGTACACGATGGTTTTGTACGGGGCGTCACATAATCCCTCATTAACCCACATTCTCCCCCAACAATATCTTCATACACTAAAAGACCCATTGAAGTATGCTAAACTTTAATCACATGATTTAACAGAAAGCTACTACGCCTCACTCGTCGCTCTAGACAGATCCAACCTTGTTAGTGACATGTCAACGATCACACGTACAAATTAACCTATCTATATTTTCCTTCTCAACAATCAGAAAACCCCAAACAGACGCCTTCGTAGACTCTTCATGAAGGTACCAAAGTGAGAACGCAGTCACCACCTCGAAATCCACCAAATTTTCCAACTATCCACTTTCACGCTTGTACACTGACCTCCTCATAACTATGAATTTCACAAACCCCACATTCTCACCCAAACACGCTCTCACTGTACGAGTAAGAATTATACAGTGGTTACTCGAGAAGAAACTTGGTTTATACCACAAGTTAGTCGCAAATTACTTTGCCATTGAAGAGTAAAACCAGTATTCAAGGCCCTAGTGTTATCCGAAATCATCGTACTAATCTTGAGAACATTGAAGAACAATGTCGCATTACAGTCTCCACAACTTCACTAGTCGTCTAACTCCCACATGCATAAATTATGTATGTGCATGATAAAAGACATTTTGTGCATATATAGAAAATGGTGATACATTATTGTAAAGTTGTGACCACGTAAAGCAAACTTTACATTATGTTGTACGTGGATATGTGATGCATGCTTTTGAACATGGTAGTTAGTGTAATATTTAATTTGATTCTTTTAATTAAGTAATTAAATTTTAAAAGGAAAATGAATAACATTCCGTTGTAGTTTAGTTGGTTAGGATACTCGGCTCTCAAAATAAATAACATTCCGTTGTAGTCTAGTTGGTTAGGATACTCGGCCTCTCACCCGAGAGACCCGGGTTCAATTCCCGGCAACGGAATTCTTTTTTTCTTTAAATGTTCTTCCAACTTTTTTTTCAAATATGTAAATTAAATGACTAAAAGTCAAAAGTCACATAATTCAGAAAGGACTGTAGTCATAAACTATAGAAAATGCTAAACTTTTAGCCGATAATATTTGTATTTGTATATACAATAATAAAGAAGTTTATTTCTTACATTACCGTTACAGTTTGTCCATGACCTCATTATTTGCACAATAATTCTCATCCTTATCCTCAGCTGTCTAGCCAAATATATATGCTTGTTTTGCGTTTTATGAAACTTATTTAAAATAAATGCAACACAACTCTTTACATTATGAAACTCAATGGTGTGTTTTTGTTTATCTCTTAATTGATGTTCAGCGCTGAATGCTGAATCATTCAGCATTCAACGCGTTTGTTTCTGACCTCTGAATGACAAATGATGTTGAATGGTTCAGCATTCAGTATTGAACTATCCGAAACTGAAATTTCCACTTAAATATTCTTCCAACTTTTTTTTTCAAATATGTAAATTAAATGACTAAAAGTCAAAAGTCACATAATTCAGAAAGGACTGTAGCCATAAACTATAGAAAATGCTAAACTTTTAGCCGATGATATTTGTATATACAATAATAAAGAAGTTTATTTCTTACATTACCGTTCTTCATTGACAGTTTGTCCATGACCTCATTATTTGCACAATAATTCTCATCCTTATCCTCAGCTGTCTAGCCAAATATATATGCTTGTTTTGCGTTTTATGAAACTTATTTCAAAATAAATGCAACACAACTCTTTACATTATGAAACTCAATGGTGTGTTTTTGTTTATCTCTTAATTGATGTTCAGCGCTGAATGCTGAATCATTCAGCATTCAACGCGTTTGTTTCTGACCTCTGAATGACAAATGATGTTGAACGGTTCAGCATTCAGTGTTGAACTATCCGAAACTGAAATTTCTACTTAACCATTAAGCACCTAAATTTTATGTAATATTCTCTTTAAATTATATCAATAACACTTGTTAAACAACCATTTTGTAAGTTTTATTCATGTCAAATGTTAATATGGTAGTTTTACATTATTCACATTATTCGTTCATAATTATTATTAAAGTGTATTGTCATGTATTGTCATTCAGAAGTAATTTTATTCAGAACATTTGAATCATTTAAATTATTAACTCTATTCAGCGCTAAATCATTCAGTTTTATCAAAGGCACCTTAGTGTCAAAGTGACCATTTAAAATGTTTCAAATTTTGACACTTTACCAAGTGATACTCTAGACAATATAGCAAGCCATGCTGTTCTTAATTTTGTGGAATTTTTTTAAAATTTTACAATTGCTAACCTAAGATCTATATACTTACATATTTTTCTTCCAATTCTAGCTTATTGTGAAAGCTAAACATTTTTTTATTTTAATTAATTAATGATGAAATCTATGGTATGATATCCAGGAAACTAATTCATGTAATTTTGTGCGTTAAACATATATGCACCAAACCCTAAATATAGCGTTAAACACTTGAACATATATGATCAGCAACCGACTAGAACCTTAAGTCCTAAATATGCACCAAAGACAACTGTGTACAAACCCGGATGGACCAGGTACTCGTTTGATTGCATTAGAGACCAAAGCAATATGCTTAGAAGAAAAAAATAGGTTCTTTAAGGGAATTGAAAGACTTCAACAAACAAGACTACAAAATCATTACTATCATCATATGAAATGCAGCTCAAAATCAACAAAATTAAAAAGTTCATGCTAAACTTGATACAAAAAAGTAAAAATATCCATAACAAAACTCCAATAAAACAACCAACTAGTTCATGTGACGCCAATGTTGGGAAATTACGGCCTCACTAATTCCCACCACCCAGCCCAACAATAATAGTAAAGAAATAAGAACAATACACAACACAAGATTTAACGTGGAAACTCCAAAACAGGAGAAAAACCACCGGCCCCCAAAGAGAGAAATACACTATATCACAAATTGTTACAATGATATAGACGACTCTCTTAAGCCAACTACACTCTCCAAAATATTTAACTAATACAACTCTCAAACAAGGGTAAGAAAGAAAGAAATAATCAAATACTTAAAGTGTATTGATTGGTGCAAATTGGAATGAAGACTTAGCCCTCCTTTTATAACCAAGTCACTCACCCCTCACATCTTCCTCCCACCAATGTGGGATAAACATATCTTCTACTAGCCAAAATAAACCAACAAATCTCCATCTTTTGGATAGAAGAAGATAACCATGCTTCCACATTGCAAGGATAACCGATGTAGACGCTTCCTCGACGACAACTTCAAGATCCTCATCTTTATGCCGTTGACATTATCTCCCAAGAGACAAAACTTGCATCTTCATCGAACATTGTCTAAACCGACAATCATTGTCATCACAGACAATCATAACTCTTAACAGAATTATCATACTCCACCATAAAGAGTATAGCACTTAGAATATCGCATTCCAAGCATTTCACCTCGGCACATGTTGTTGAACAACCAGCTGAAACTTTATGGTGCAACTTCCCTGTTTGGCTTTCCCGAAAGTCCCATCAGCTACAACATCAGTTTCCACCACACAACCTGCATCAACGCCAAACCAATGCCCATGTGTAATTGTGGAACCGCTAACGAACATCCCTTTCCACGGTGGCGCGGACACACCATAAGGATGACGTGACTTCAGAGGAATTCGTCACTCTCCGTAACAACGGAGACAATGTTAGCATCTTTGGAGCCATTTGCCGGATTAGCTCCACCTGGACAATTAACCCTTACATGCCCAGTCTTCCCGCACTTCCAGCATGTCAGATTCTTTCTAGAGTTTCTCTTCTGCCTATCCGAACACAACACTATCGTATCTCCTGATGACGAGACCCCGTTACCTTCCAGTCTTTTCTCCTCGGATAGGAGCTTGCTAGTAACGTCTTCAAACTTCAGAGTTTTCTTCCCATACATCAAAATAGGTTTCATGTGTTCATAAGACGATGATAAAGATAATATCAACCTCAAAGCTTTATCTTCATCATCCGTTTTAACTCCAATAGCCTCCAGTTCTGAAACAATACCGTTAAGAATACTTAGATGATCTGAAATCTTTGAACCCCCATTCATACGCAGAGTATGAAATTGTTCTTTAAGACACAACCGATTTGAGATGCCCTTGCCCTGGTACAAATGCTCTAGTTTAACCCAAAGCTCCTTTGCCGTTGATAACCCGTGCACATTTGCAAGCACGTTCTTTGCAAGACACAAACGAATCGCACTTGCTGCCCTCAAATCCATATCATCCCATTCTTCTTCATCGAACTTACTGCTAGAATCACTGCCAGGAACAAGGGTGGGTTTACCCTTCAAAGCCTTGTGTAAACCAGACTGAATCAACACATCCTTGACTTGAACCTGCCATAAGCCAAAATTGATCATCCCATCAAATTTCTCTACATCAAACCTCATTGGACTGAACTTCGACATCGTATCCGTATCCTATAGACAACAACTTTCTCTGATTTTGCTCACGTTTCGAATAGCCAAAAGATGTAGCAGGTAGCCAGGACCCTTTAAATCGGAAATCCACAACTAGGCCACTAACAAATCCAACTATTACTACGAATCAGAAAAAATATTGTCTAACCAGATACCCTATACGATCAATAGAACTCGTTTCTGATGTGGACGATCCACTCCCGTGGCAACCACAGAGCATACTCTGACTCCTATAACCGAGACCCCCGTCAAACCTGACGCTCTGATACCAGTTGTTGGGAAATTACGGCCTCACTAATTCCCACCACCCAGCCCAACAATAATAGTAAAGAAATAAGAACAATACACAACACAAGATTTAACGTGGAAACTCCAAAACAGGAGAAAAACCACCGGCCCCCAAAGAGAGAAATACACTATATCACAAATTGTTACAATGATATAGACGACTCTCTTAAGCCAACTACACTCTCCAAAATATTTAACTAATACAACTCTCAAACAAGGGTAAGAAAGAAAGAAATAATCAAATACTTAAAGTGTATTGATTGGTGCAAATTGGAATGAAGACTTAGCCCTCCTTTTATAACCAAGTCACTCACCCCTCACATCTTCCTCCCACCAATGTGGGATAAACATATCTTCTGACGATCGCTCCAAATCCATATGGAACATACGTCATTCATTGATTTCATTTCGAGGTATTTGACCTCTATATGATACGTTTTGTAAACATTGCATTCTTTTGAAAAGGCACACCATAAATGAATATTTAAATCAAAGGTTTTCAACATCTGATGATTTCTACATATAGACAATCACTGTAAATAATAGTTTACAATAGTACTTCCGTTGACAGTACAGTCAAAATAAGATACATGGTGATGATTTGGTGAATGCAACGTTTCCTTGAAAAATATGTCATGTATGACTCCATGCACATAGCTTGTCTAACATATAAGCAGACAGCGGAAGACTTCTAGAAACCTGAGAATAAACATGCTTCAAGTGTCAACACAAAGGTTGGTGAGTTCATAGTTTTAATATTACACATAATCCGTATATCAAAGTGGATTTACAAAAGTTCAGTTGTTTTATTCAAAACGTTTATCAATAGGTTTTACATAAAAGGTGGATCACAAGATTTCAGTTGTTTCATCCGAAACGTTTATCAATCGGTTCTACAAAATTGAGCACCCTGGTAACTAAACTTTAATGCTTATATAATTTGTACCCTTTGTATAATCATCTTAATAATACACGCAAACCAACGTGTACGCTTCTCAAATAGCATACGTCCGTTAAAAGGCTAGTGCTCTAGCTCGGACGGGGATATCAAGCCCTATGGATCCATATACTACTACTCGCGCCCACCAGTTCTTATAACCGACAGTTACTAGTTACCAAAGCTAAGGGATTTTTGGTTCAAACTCGGTGTAGAATTTAGTATGTACTTGTATCCATTGCGTTTAAAATAAAGTGCATGTATTCTCAGTCCAAAAATATATAATGCAAAAGCATTTGAAAAGGGATCAATGAAACTCACGAAAAATCAGTTTTAGTATTTGTATTCATTTCATAAAAACAGTTATAAAAGTAGCGCATGTATTCTCAGCCCAAACATATATATTGCAAAAGCATTTAAAAAGGCTTCTCATGAAACTCACGCATATAAATATTGTATATCGATTAACAAAGCATTTGCATGTATTCTCAGCCCAAAAATGTAGAGAGTAAAAGGGATCTTATGAAACTCACTGTTTAATATTGATATACAATATTGCAGGAAAGCACGTAGACGCATCGGAGATGATAAACACGAGGTTTGATTCACAAAAAAATACCCCCGAACATTACCCATAACCTCCTTGGCAATAACCCATAATTTCCTTAGCTCTAGCTTGCTCGAAAACTCATTTTGAAAATTACTTGGACAGCACTCCGTCGTAATATTTTATGTACATTATTATTTTTGTATTGCAAAAATAATAACACTAATAATAAAAATAATAAGATTAATAATAATCTTATTATTAATAATAATAATAATAATAATAATAATAATAAAATAAATAAATACGGAGTAAAAATAATATATATGTGTGTGTGATTTATCTGGCCAAAACTCGAGAATTTATAGCACTTGGCCTGAAATCTGGAGTCATGCGACTCGCATGGAAATGGCCTTCTGGCCATGCGACTCGCATGAGGACCAGGGACAGCTCACATTGTTTTGTAATTTAGCTCGTCGACATAATTAAATATTAATATAATATATATAATTTAAATAATTAATTATATATTATATTAAATTCACGTGCATAGTTGACTTGTAATTTTTGTTCCGATAAGTCGTACGTCATCACTCGACTTATGTCCCGGTTCTGGTTTTTCGAATGTCCTTTCGGACGCTGAGAAAACTTGCATTTTACGTTTCGTGACACGTACCTTTGTCAAAATATAGCCTTAAGTTATCCATAAACTATACCACTCATAGTATATCTTAAACTTTCGAGTATTTTGGTCATTTACTTCTATAAATCATCATCTCGTTATTTGCTAAAAATACATTTTAAAATAGTGTTTTACTGTAGCAAAGTTACTGTAGCAAAGTCAAATTTTACTGTAGCAATTCACTGTAGCAAATAGTGATTTTCGAAAACACTGTAGCATTTTGAGTAATGTGGCAATTTGAAAACACTGTAGCAAATTAGTATTTAACTGGTTCATCTTAAACGCTTTAGTTAACTTATCTAAATATCAATTGAATCAATAAACGAATGTTACTATCGTTTATTATATATATGTATATATCTTTTTAATATACATAAATCAGTTTTTAAATACACATTGGACGTTATTTATAAATAAATTTTAATAATAAATATTTAAATTTATCATATACATTAAAATAGATATTTAAACCAATAAGTTTAATGTACGGTATCAAACAATTAATACATTGTTACCTTTTCATGTTATAGTATATATGTATCTTTTTACATATAATTGTTCGCGAATCGTCGAAAACAACCGAAGGTATTTAAATATATAAAAGTAATTCAAAAATTTTGAGATTCAGTTTTACAGACTTTGCTTATCGTGTCGGAAATGTTAATCATACAAAGATTAAGTTTAAATTTAGTCGAAATTTCTGGGTCATCACAGTACCTACCCGTTAAAGAAATTTCGTCCCGAAATTTGAGTGAGGTCGTCATGGCTAACAATAAAAATGTTTTCATGACGAATATGAGTTGATAAATAGAATTTTATTGCCGTTGAGTAATATGGATAAAACAATCCAATTACTCGAAGCGTATAAGAGAAGTTATCGCAATCAAGTGAAATGAAGAATAGAGATGCGTCTTATCTCTTGATGTAGTAACAATTGATTTCCGGATTTTAAGGAATAGAAAATCTTCATAATCTAAATAAGATTTGATTCTTCAAAATTTGCGAAAATTAGGATTTTCTTTGATTAAATGCGTAATCTGCCTCGATTGCTATGTCTGATATTTCGCTTATAAATTGACCACTTCCGTTTCATTTATTTTCACCATTCCTATAATCTTCTTCCTTATTTCATACTTACAAAAGATTTGTGAAAATGCTTCATCCAGTTCTGATTCTTGATATTTTCTTGGCTATCATATCATTCATTCTTCTTTTTCATCTGCCACCAGAGGAGGTTATCTTCTTCTACTATTACCTTGGGGTTATATTGTTTTTCATTCTCCCGTGTCTTTATATTGCTATACGCATTGATATACACGGTTTGTAATTTCGGGGTTGTTTTCGGGCTTCATATTTTCCATTATATTTTGGAGCTTCATGCTTTCGTTCTCTTCCCGACTTTAAGTCAAGCGAATAATGGTCCAGAATTCGTAGCTATACATTTCAGAATGAACATAGTTAATGTTCTAAGAAGGTAATCGTAATGGCACGATCTTGATTTGTCAAATTACCAGAATATCCGGAAAAGACCGAATCATCAAGAAAATATTTTCTTGATATGTTTAGAGGTTAAATAGAATAAAAGAGTTATGTAACATGGTTCATTATGAGGGTGGGATCTGTGAACCTTTATCACGTTCCATTAGAAACTCAGCATGACTTACTGTAATATAATCACGTTGATCAAGTGTCATTATATTATACTAACTCATGCTTCAGTTCCCAACATTACTTCAAAACATCCATTTTTTCGAATTTTTCAGATTTTAGAAACTAAAATAGTTTCTTTTATGATTTAACACAGATAGTGTGAAGAGATAAATAATTTCGGATGATAATAGTTATGAAGATATCTTCAGAAATATCGAAGATATTTATAATGAAAGATATGATAATATCTTAGAATTTCTAATATCGAAGGATGATGAAGAATATGTTCCGCAAGAATTTGAAATAAGTAAGGAGCAAGATATTCGCTAAATATTTCATCAAAAACAAAATCATCTAGATTCTTTATGTATAAGTTTAGTCCCTGTGACTTGTCCACAGTCTCCTTTATGGTTTGCTCAATCCGTTTTTCAATTCCAAACCTTCTCTTTTTCTCAGCTTTACCACCATACTATTCTTTATCATCAAACTTTTGACTGTTAAAGTCGTTTACCGTTTTTGCTGCTTTATCAGCATTTTTCCAAAATTAGGAGGACTAGTTTCACAGTTTGGGGTGTTTTTCAGAAACTTCACATTCGAAGTATCTAAGTCTAGAAGATAGATGTTATATGTTTATATATAACTGTTGTCGTAGAAAACGCTGCGAGATTCAAAATACTGATTGTTAATTCCCGGTGGTTGGTATGACAATTACCGTTACAAGATGTGGATGAGTACATGATCAGATTTCAAGGTATATATAGTGATTTCCGGAGAGATTTAAATAGCATAGTGACGGAGTCGCTAGTACATTTACTGCTAATATGATGGGATATAAAAGGTTCCCCGGTAACAACAATAGAAAGGGTAATCCTATATGTCAAGGTTTAATTAAGGCTTATCCAAATGAAGTTGACTTGCTGAAGTTGTGACAAAACTGGATACTTGAAAAGGAATTGTAAGATTATTTTCAGTAATAATAATGCCGAAGGATTTATCACAGATACGTGTTAAAGTTTTACTTAGGTTTCGAGAGCTTTCCAGATGTATGATTATAAGTACAAATCTTTCTTCTCGTAGATATCGTGTAGTTGGTTTGTCTTCTCGTTTGTTCATTAGTTGAAGTGTTTCCAAGAATTTCGATGGGTTTGAACGCAAAATGTAATCATATGATGTTCTAGTACTGTTCTGAATTCAAAGCATGGTTTTTGAAGCATGGTTTTGAAAGATGTAGGAATCTAAGAGTGATGTTTTTCGTTTAATCTTGACTTGGATTCTGATCTATCGAAATCAGAATATGAAATTGAATGAAAATGGTTATTCTGCGATGAACAGATACGTATATCTATAGGTTTGAGCAGTATAGTTAATGATTGCTGAATCAGAATTGAAGAATGTATAGTGTAACATATTAATTGCGAACTTATATATCAAAGTTATAATAAGGCTTATTCGAATGAATAATTGAAGTTGATTTGTTGGAGCTGTGACAAAACTGTCTATGTTGAAAAGGGTTTGAAAAGTTATTTTTGCTAATAAATGTCAAATGGTCTGACACGATTACGTGTTAAACTGTGACTTTGGTTTCGAGAGTTTTTCAGGTGCATAACTGTGAGTAACATGTGGTTGGATCATCATCTCGATGGTTCATTGTTTGAAGTGTTTTTCAGAAATTTCGGACGGTTTGAATACATATTGTAATCGTTAATATACATATGATGTTCTAGCACAGTTTTGAAATCAAAGTATAGCTTTGAAAGATGTAGGGATCTAAAAGTGATGATATCGGGTATATCTCGACTTGGATTCTGATATGTTAAAATCAGAATATGTAATTGATTTTGAATGAGTATGGTTGTTTTGATTTCTATGAAAGAATGTTTCCCGTTATGAAAGTAGTTGATGATTGGTTGAATCAGAATCGAAAAATGTAACATGTTAATTGTGAATTTATATATCTCTAGGGTATTACCTACCCGTTAAAATATTCTCATCATTAACAGTTTGTACAAAAGGATTTTCAATTACAATCTTTATGAAAATATATGTATGTATATTTCCTTCAGATGTAATATAGATTTAATGAGTTATTAAACTCATTTGATTTTCGGTTGGAACTAGAAACGAATAATCTCTTCTATATTAAAGATTACATAATCGTCGCAGGATATTTCTCCAATGAAGTTATGAATTAATACTTCATCGTTTATGGTTATTAGTATTCTTCGGTGCCTACAGTGCGTATGAGGTTGATACTCGTGGGACAGATTGTGAGGTTAAGGTTTACGGTGCGGATGTTATTGTTGGTGGTACTGGTACTGTTATTGGTTGTGCTGCTGGTTCTGGTGGTGCTACCGGTGCTGCCTGTGATGCCTGCAAATTGTGCATCATATTCTCCAAAGCCACAACTCGAGCGCGAAGCTCGTTAACTTCTTCTATTATTCCGGGATGATTGGCGGTTGGTACGAGAGGATGAATAAAGTTTAAAATTCTAGTTATCATATAATCGTTGCGAAATATCCTGGAAATGAGGGTAAAGATAGTGTTTCGAACGGGTTCGCCGGTAAGTGCCTCAGGTTCCTCACTAAGAGGTGAATTCGGTTGGTGGAAAGGATCGCCTTCCTCTTGTCTCCATTGATTAAGTTGATTACGAACCCATCCCCAATTCATCCAGAATTGGTGATGACTGATTGGTTGATTCATTCCGGTTACACTGCTTTCGGAACTCAGGTGGAAATTCATATCGGAATCCGAAGAACTCGAATTACTTGCAGAATTCATCTTACACGGTTAGATAAATAATTTTCGATGTGAAATGATTTTCGGATATCGGATGATATTTTAATTACATAGAATACCTTTATATAGTACAAAGGATCCGTAAATTATGGAGAAACTTTCGGAAACTGTCAAGTAAAGGTAACAGTAACAGATACGCTAAGATATTCATTTTGTTTATACACTAGTCATGCAATCCATGCAATAAGGTGTGTCTAGACTACAAATGATAAGCAGGTAATTTTCCACACTAAGGAATGATAAGCAGGTAATTTCTAACAAAAAAAAAAAATTATAAGCAACAACTTTTATCATGCAGACATGGTCGAAGTCCAGACTCACTAATGTATCCTAACAATAACCAGTTAGACACACTAATGCAAATTCTGGTTCGCTAAGACCAACGCTCTGATACCAACTGTGACGATCGCTCCAAATCCATATGGACAATACGTCATTCATTGATTTCATTGCGAGGTATTTGACCTCTATATGATACGTTTTGTAAACATTGCATTCTTTTGAAAAGGCACACCATAAATGAATATTTAAATCAAAGGTTTTCAACATCTGATGATTTCTACATATAGACAATCACTGTAAATAATAGTTTACAATAGTACTTCCGTTGACAGTACAGTCAAAATAAGATACATGGTGATGATTTGGTGAATGCAACGTTTCCTTGAAAAATATGCCATGTATGACTCCATGCACATAGCTTGTCTAACATATAAGCAGACAGCGGAAGACTTCTAGAAACCTGAGAATAAACATGCTTCAAGTGTCAACACAAAGGTTGGTGAGTTCATAGTTTTAATATTACACATAATCCGTATATCAATGTGGATTTACAAAAGTTCAGTTGTTTTATTCAAAACGTTTATCAATAGGTTTTACATAAAAGGTGGATCACAAGATTTCAGTTGTTTCATCCGAAACGTTTATCAATCGGTTCTACAAAATTGAGCACCCTGGTAACTAAACTTTAATGCTTATATAATTTGTACCCTTTGTATAATCATCTTAATAATACACGCAAACCAACGTGTACGCTTCTCAAATAGCATACGTCCGTTAAAAGGCTAGTGCTCTAGCTCGGACGGGGATATCAAGCCCTATGGATCCATATACTACTACTCGCGCCTACCAGTTCTTATAACCGACAGTTACTAGTTACCAAAGCTAAGGGATTTTTGGTTCAAACTCGGTGTAGAATTTAGTATGTACTTGTATCCATTGCGTTTAAAATAAAGTGCATGTATTCTCAGTCCAAAAATATATAATGCAAAAGCATTTGAAAAGGGATCAATGAAACTCACGAAAAATCAGTTTTAGTATTTGTATTCATTTCATAAAAACAGTTATAAAAGTAGCGCATGTATTCTCAGCCCAAACATATATATTGCAAAAGCATTTAAAAAGGCTTCTCATGAAACTCACGCATATAAATATTGTATATCGATTAACAAAGCATTTGCATGTATTCTCAGCCCAAAAATGTAGAGAGTAAAAGGGATCTTATGAAACTCACTGTTTAATATTGATATACAATATTGCAGGAAAGCACGTAGACGCATCGGAGATGATAAACACGAGGTTTGATTCACAAAAAAATACCCCCGAACATTACCCATAACCTCCTTGGCAATAACCCATAATTTCCTTAGCTCTAGCTTGCTCGAAAACTCATTTTGAAAATTACTTGGACAGCACTCCGTCGTAATATTTTATGTACATTATTATTTTTGTATTGCAAAAATAATAACACTAATAATAAAAATAATAAGATTAATAATAATCTTATTATTAATAATAATAATAATAATAATAATAATAAAATAAATAAATACGGAGTAAAAATAATATATATGTGTGTGTGATTTATCTGGCCAAAACTCGAGAATTTATAGCACTTGGCCTGAAATCTGGAGTCATGTGGCAATAGTGATTTTCGAAAACACTGTAGCATTTTGAGTAATGTGGCAATTTGAAAACACTGTAGCAAATTAGTATTTAACTGGTTCATCTTAAACGCTTTAGTTAACTTATCTAAATATCAATTGAATCAATAAACGAATGTTACTATCGTTTATTATATATATGTATATATCTTTTTAATATACATAAATCAGTTTTTAAATACACATTGGACGTTATTTATAAATAAATTTTAATAATAAATATTTAAATTTATCATATACATTAAAATAGATATTTAAACCAATAAGTTTAATGTACGGTATCAAACAATTAATACATTGTTACCTTTTCATGTTATAGTATATATGTATCTTTTTACATATAATTGTTCGCGAATCGTCGAAAACAACCGAAGGTATTTAAATATATAAAAGTAATTCAAAAATTTTGAGATTCAGTTTTACAGACTTTGCTTATCGTGTCGGAAATGTTAATCATACAAAGATTAAGTTTAAATTTAGTCGAAATTTCTGGGTCATCACATATCTTCTACTAGCCAAAATAAACCAACAAATCTCCATCTTTTGGATAGAAGAAGATAACCATGCTTCCACATTGCAAGGATAACCGATGTAGACGCTTCCTCGACGACAACTTCAAGATCCTCATCTTTATGCCGTTGACATTATCTCCCAAGAGACAAAACTTGCATCTTCATCGAACATTGTCTAAACCGACAATCATTGTCATCACAGACAATCATAACTCTTAACAGAATTATCATACTCCACCATAAAGAGTATAGCACTTAGAATATCGCATTCCAAGCATTTCACCTCGGCACATGTTGTTGAACAACCAGCTGAAACTTTATGGTGCAACTTCCCTGTTTGGCTTTCCCGAAAGTCCCATCAGCTACAACATCAGTTTCCACCACACAACCTGCATCAACGCCAAACCAATGCCCATATGTAATTGTGGAACCGCTAACGAACATCCCTTTCCACGGTGGCGCGGACACACCATGAGGATGACGTGACTTCAGAGGAATTCGTCACTCTCCGTAACAACGGAGACAATGTTAGCATCTTTGGAGCCATTTGCCGGATTAGCTCCACCTGGACAATTAACCCTTACATGCCCAGTCTTCCCGCACTTCCAGCATGTCAGATTCTTTCTAGAGTTTCTCTTCTGCCTATCCGAACACAACACTATCGTATCTCCTGATGACGAGACCCCGTTACCTTCCAGTCTTTTCTCCTCGGATAGGAGCTTGCTAGTAACGTCTTCAAACTTCAGAGTTTTCTTCCCATACATCAAAATAGGTTTCATGTGTTCATAAGACGATGATAAAGATAATATCAACCTCAAAGCTTTATCTTCATCATCCGTTTTAACTCCAATAGCCTCCAGTTCTGAAACAATACCGTTAAGAATACTTAGATGATCTGAAATCTTTGAACCCCCATCCATACGCAGAGTATGAAATTGTTCTTTAAGACACAACCGATTTGAGATGCCCTTGCCCTGGTACAACTGCTCTAGTTTAACCCAAAGCTCCTTTGCCGTTGATAACCCGTGCACATTTGCAAGCACGTTCTTTGCAAGACACAAACGAATCGCACTTGCTGCCCTCAAATCCATATCATCCCATTCTTCTTCATCGAACTTACTGCTAGAATCACTGCCAGGAACAAGGGTGGGTTTACCCTTCAAAGCCTTGTGTAAACCAGACTGAATCAACACATCCTTGACTTGAACCTGCCATAAGCCAAAATTGATCATCCCATCAAATTTCTCTACATCAAACCTCATTGGACTGAACTTCGACATCGTATCCGTATCCTATAGACAACAACTTTCTCTGATTTTGCTCACGTTTCGAATAGCCAAAAGATGTAGCAGGTAGCCAGGACCCTTTAAATCGGAAATCCACAACTAGGCCACTAACAAATCCAACTATTACTACGAATCAGAAAAAATATTGTCTAACCAGATACCCTATACGATCAATAGAACTCGTTTCTGATGTGGACGATCCACTCCCGTGGCAACCACAGAGCATACTCCGACTCCTATAACCGAGACCCCCGTCAAACCTGACGCTCTGATACCAGTTGTTGGGAAATTACGGCCTCACTAATTCCCACCACCCAGCCCAACAATAATAGTAAAGAAATAAGAACAATACACAACACAAGATTTAACGTGGAAACTCCAAAACAGGAGAAAAACCACCGGCCCCCAAAGAGAGAAATACACTATATCACAAATTGTTACAATGATATAGACGACTCTCTTAAGCCAACTACACTCTCCAAAATATTTAACTAATACAACTCTCAAACAAGGGTAAGAAAGAAAGAAATAATCAAATACTTAAAGTGTATTGATTGGTGCAAATTGGAATGAAGACTTAGCCCTCCTTTTATAACCAAGTCACTCACCCCTCACATCTTCCTCCCACCAATGTGGGATAAACATATCTTCTACTAGCCAAAATAAACCAACAGCCAATGGCAACTAAATGTATGATATAAACATAAACATAAAAAATATATAACAAGACAGAACCTCGAGAATTGGCAGAGTGGCCGTGCAGGCGAAAACTTGAATCGTAAGCTAAATCAATCACATCCGATCAACAAGATACTTTCCAAGCGAATCAATCGGCTTGTGTGAATTTTTCTTTCCTGCTCCCCTACGCTTAATCTTTATTCGAGCAAGATAATCAGCTGCAATCCACGCAAAGCTTAAATTTACGGTTTCACCCTCACCATCAGGTTCTTGTAATCTTAATGCTTTCTTTACCCAAGTTGGATGATAAGTAACCTGGTACCAAGCTGACGCTTTTCTCTCAAATATCAGATTTCTCTCCTCTTCACAAACTTGGTCAAACTCGGGATCTAGATGGTCAAACACCTTCCTGAACTCCTTCCTCAATGCACTGTAAGCACGTTTAACTCTTTCTTTTAATTCACCTTGCATCTTGCTATTGTGTTTGGGCATTGACCAAATGTGACCCGTTACAATTTCTTCTTCTCGAGCTACATTATACTGTCCAAGAAGCCCATTTAGTGATCGATCATACGACAACTTAGATCTCCATGCATCATTTAAAAAGGTTCCCGCTTCATCAACCTCGAGATCTTTATCATACGGTATGTTTGACGGTTTGATTTGAGTCACATCTGTTCTGATGTAACGGTCATGAATTTGTCGGTATAGTTTCCCAAATATCTTTACAGATTTATAACTTTGACACTTTTCTTTGCCCATGAAGTCCGGGAAAAGATTTGGTCTAAGCTTAGCTGGCATGTCTATGATCTTTCCAGTTTCGGGGAAATCAACGGCAGTAGTTGCTAGCTCTGCCAATTTGATGCATTTTTCGTCTAGAGCTCCATCATTGCTTAAATCAGCGTGGACTGCGTGTGCATTGCATATTGTATCAAGACTATCATTAACCATGTTCTTCGTGAAAAAATCTATGATGTCCTGCAGGGGACAAAAAGTAACACTAAGTTGGTATAATCCATGGATAGGTTAAATGCAAAGATCGAGTAGAAAAGACAAATCAACCCATTCAGTTATGGATGGGTCGTTATTATATTTTATCTCTAATGAGCCAATGTGGAGAATAAATAAATTTTAAGCTATAAAGAGGCTAAATGGGTTGAACGGGTCAACTAGACTTCAAAGTTTCCGCAAGTTTCTTCTAAAGGCAATGTTTAACCGTTAAAATCACGTTATGTTTCTATTCCTGTTCATGTCAAATTTCAATATATGGTTAACCATAACCATAAGCTGGTTGAATAACACTCATTTTTAGAACCAAAAAAAGGCCATTGTTACCCAACTTTTGCACAATACAACCATCTAAAACAGTTCTATTCTAAAAATTAGATTACCATTGTATGATATACTTCAATTATCTTTAATATCTACAAAGATGGACGTTGGGCAAACAGAAGTATCTCACAAACTAAAAGTGGCCCGTTTTGACACATCAGATAGATGAAAAAAAGTTACCGAGTGTTTAATATCGCGGGGTAATGTTTGAGGTTCAGCAGCAGTATACTCCATAAGTGGCCAGCTTTTTTTACTAGGTGGAATAAGCTTTTCATCCCACGTAACAAAATACAAATCGCCATCAAGATCACTTCTGGAAGCTTCATTCATGTGGGGCCGATCTCCCTTTTGCAGAAATATCAAACAGTCGAAAAGATGTTCAAGACCTGGTACATTCACAGCCTCCAAAACCCTAACATCACCAGGATGAAGACAAGGGTTCTTTGCAATCACCACATGACCCTGAATAACGGTTAAGTTTCTACTTGTTTCAGTAAACTTCGACCCGTGTTTAGCAAAATAATTCTCAACCGAAGGGTTTGAAACTTGAATAAAGCATTGACCGTGTTCAAGGACGCCTAACTCATCGAAACACCCCATTAACCACCTACCATTATTAACAAAAATTCTCGATTTTTCACGCAAATCATTGAGTTGCGTGACCCGTATACTACTTAACATCCCTCGTAGATGTGGCTCAATACGAGGCTCGAAACCTGCACCTAACATGATAGACGCTGTGTTCCCACTTTCGGGACAAGAAGTTGTAATTACGTCAAATGCAACAGATGTATCCTCCATCATTTGGTTCAAATTCTTCATCATATTCACCTGCATATCCCAAAAGACTTCATCTTTAACATTTAGGGACGAAAGTAACGTTATTATCTGTCTGTTTAAAAACCCGGGTTGCAACCGTGTCCAAGAACATATTTCAAGAACCGTATGATTTGAGTTGAATTTATACATACTCGGCCTTAATGATAGCTTAATACTATCAACTTTTTTGGGCCACCACGCAACAACACCCTTACATCCCGCATATCTAATCTGATACGCACATGGCGGATTGTCTTTCAAATGCAACTTTTCAGCAACTTCTAATGCAAGTTCAGGAGATATTTTCCCGATCCCGTCCGAGAATGTATACCCGTTTCTCTCGATGTCTTCAAGATTGAAATCAACCTCGTGCCTCGGGACCTCGACAGTTGAATATGTAGATGAGAAGCATTGGCCCATTGTAGAAGCACATTTTGCAACATTTCGGTTGCTAAACTTCCCCATCCATGCTGTAATATCTTTACACGAAATCTTGTCATTTTCAGCAAAAAAACCAAGCAGATCGGTCCCACAACTGGTTAGCCAAAAAAGCCAAGAAACGGTATCTTCTACCACATAAGTAAAACCCATTAGTTAATATATTTTTCACCCGTCTAAATATAGTTGTTTTCTGGGGTATAAAACTCGAGGTAACAATTGGGGCCGGGTAAAAATTGAGAGCGTTGTTATTTAACGTTCTCATTCCTTCATCTGTGAATGTGACATGTAAGAACCGATCAGAAACTGCTCGATAATGCCTCAAAACACGGTTCGATAGTTCAACTTGTGGTGGCAGACAGTACGCCTTGCTTGGAGTAATAATCAGTCTCTTAACTTCAATACTATCATTTTGCTCAATTTGTTTCTCAATCAACTTCGGGCTATTTAACAGCCATCTTTGAACCCACATCAACCGAGAAAAAGCGTCATATATATATAGAGGGTATTGGTAAGAATAAATGTATTTTAAAGCCGCCAAGTTGACCTCCTCGGGTTGACTTCTCAATAGATCGAAAACCTTTTCTGTAAATTGATGCTGATTAATAATGCATCCGTGCAAAACCGAATTTACCAAGAACAAGATATTGAAGGGTATGTCTTCTTCGTGATGAATACAAAGAAACGGGTCTTGCATTGGCATACCAAAATCGGGTTCATCTTCTACTTTGAGCTTTAAGTTATGGTAATTGACATAGACCCTTTGTTCTTCAAGAAAAGCTAAAGCTTTCTTCACTTCCGGGACTTCGCGATACCTGAACGAAACCCGATATGTGTTACATCTCCCGATGGCCCCACTAGGCGTGAAATCAGTGGTCCGGATCCATGGATCATAATCATCCAACATATCAAATGGGAACGTTGTTGCAATATCATCATCAGCAGTTCTATAAGATATAAACGGAGACGATGCCAACTCAAAAACCAAGACCAAATGATCATCATACTCTTTGACAATAATCACATCCCTCATCAAAAACTCGACCTTGAACTCGCATTTTATCACTGCGTGATTATTCGTCCCTTTAAAAGAAAAGGCGGTGTCTCTCGTAAACAAAAACTTACAGCTCCGATCGAATGGATCAATAAGAAAGTCAACCCCTGAATTAGGCCCTCTCCAAGCAACAACAAAATTATATCGACTAGTCAATAGCCCGATTTCAAGAACCACATTGGGAAAATTAAACGGTGTCTCCTTCGTTCTACATTGGTTCATTCTGTAAGAATTCTCAGGTCCCGAACTAACTTCTAACGTATTGCCGTTGAGTACAAGTTGACCTGTGCTTGAATCTTCTATAGCCGAGTCAACTGAATCGGGAAGTACAAAATGCACAAATGCATGAGGTTCAACTTTCTCGTAATCATTGACTCTTTGGATATTTTCGAGGTCAACATCGAATTCAGGATACGTTTTGGGTGGCGTTGAAGACCGTTTTACCCTACATCTATAAATGTGTCCAATTGTTTCTTGCATGTAATCTATAAGCATCTCTGCAGTGACTTGATTGTCGAACCCGCGTACACTGACTTGCGTGACCTCCATCATCTCCCTATCATTACTCTCCGATTCCATCGTTCCTTTAGCGAATTTCAGCGTAAAGTAATAAAGTTCTATTATTATAAAGAAAAAAAAAAAAACTGTCTTCTTTGTATGATCAATCGACTCTTGTTTCAACACCAAACCTGCACCTGATATATACCGTTACCAAAATGTTAATTTAACATCACTTATTTATTAAATTTCGAGAATTCACAAAAAAACAAAAATACAATTCCTAAGTTGCTACTTCTGAAGATAGAATTTGTAAATCTGCATCTGATTAAGAGTAAGAATGTACACAATGTTTCTTAGTTTACGCAACAGAGCAAGTAAACATCTTAGGCGAAGAAGAAGTGAACATGTTAATGTATCAAATGAAGGCTTAAGGCTAATACACAAACAATTACAACAATAAAATGCTTTATTATTTTGACTTTTAAAGTAATACGGAGTACTAGATTTTCTAAACATATGATACATTTTTGCATGATTTTACTTCTTCTATTAACTTATTTAAACTTATAAAATTATTATCAATAATACATAAACTAGTGAACAATCTCAAGCAAACAAAAACAAGATATAGTAATTCCTTAGTCAAATATAGGCAGGATCCATATTTTTCATCAATATATGTAAGATGAATGAAAAGACTAAGAATATCATAAAACTAGATAAATTTATATTTACAATGTAAATAAAAAGTGCAAAAAATGATTATTTTTGACAAATAACAAAAAATCAATGAAGTAAAAACACAACCCATAAACCCCTGAACCTTCTTAACACAGAGTGAGGTACTAAAATTAGCATATCAACAAAACCCTTTTTTTACACAAAACTGAAACCCTAGTAAAGCATTCAATTCAAAGTAACAACGACAAACAATCAAGAGGTAAAATACTAATTAGTAATTACATTGTTCATATGGAAACCCTAGTATAAAAAAGGAATGAATCACACTGACCTTAGTTTTAATTGTGGGAAAAAAATGAAGCCCAGTTGAGGATGAAATATCGCACAACTTGAATACGATTTTTAAAGGGGAGTGTGAAGAACAGGAATTAAAAAACGTGATTTTGTTTGATTATCATGCAGAAACGGCTTTCGTTCTTATTTACACCTGCACCTGCACCTGCGCAAATACATAAAAGATTGAAGCTTTTGATGTGACGGGCCTTAAGTCTGCCCCATGTGTAAGTTCCGCAGCCCATCTTGCTCCTGTTTCTGGCCCGGAAGTTAGTTCAAGGTGGGGTATTGGGTTGGGCCTAAAGGCCTCTTCTGTTGCTATGGGATCTTCTCAGCAGGATCCTACTGTTTTTAAATCGGTCAATGGCGTTTGGCATGTTCCATGATGGATTGCGAGTCTACTTTGTGGTAAAGCATGGACAAATTTTAAGGGAAATTGGCAAAAGTACATTTTTGTTTTAAGTCTTCAAACAATATACAATTTATTAAAAAAAAAAATTGACAATATACATCATTTGGTCGAACATCATTTTAGTAGACCACATGTATAGAGTGGTCGACTACACCTTTTTTTGTTGGTCGATCACTTCAACATGATGGTAGACTACACAGTCTACCAAACATTAAAGAGGAGTTGGTCGACCACTTCAATAGGATGGTTGACTACGTAGTCTTCCAAAGAGTTGGTCGATCACTTCAATAGGATGGTTGACTACATAGTTTACCAAACATAAAAGAGGAGTTGGTCGACCACTTCAATAGGATGGTCGACTACATAGTCTACCAAGGAGTTACTTCACAATGATGGTTGACTACATAGTCTACCAAAGTTAAAAGAGGAGTTCGTGAAGTGGTCGACCAACTCCTCTCTGATATTTGGTAGACTATGTAGTCGTAGACTATGTAGTCAACCATCCTATTGAACTATTGAAGTGGTCGAACAACTCATCTTTAATGTTTGGTAGACTATGTAGTCAACCATCATCGTGAAATGATCTACCAAAATAATGGTCGACCCAATAGTGTACATTGCAAAAAAATTTGAAAAAAAGTGTATATTGTTTGAAAACTTTCAAAAAAGTGTATATTACAAATCGGAAGAATAAATACAAATCATAACACCTTGTCTGTTAAACAATGATATAAATCATTTAAGCACGCGCCCATCTGTATTTCGAGTAGTTGTGCGATCCCCAAAGCCAAAATTCTTAATCGTTTATAGCTGTCTGTTATGAGGGTCTCAAATGTTGCATAATGGTGTCCAAATGATGATGGTACCTTAAGCAACTTATGATTTTATATATCACAGTTGTTTTCTTTATATAACTTTAATAATAAAGAGTAATACACATTTAAATCGAATAAGCAACACCAAGATAGACGTGCACTATTAACGCATAAAAGGTTTATTAATTCAAACTTTCCATTCATTCATTCGATAATAAAAAGAATCCGAATTGCATAAATAATAACAAGTTGAGCCTCATGATAAACTAGACTCGTATAATGACATGTACTTTTACATAAGGGTAGAAATGAATTCATACAGAACGACATGAAATGAAGTGACATAAAACAACTACAAATTGACAAATCAACCCTTGAGTGAATATTTCTTCCCCGAGAAGGCTTGGAATTTCGGCTCTTCTTTCTTCGAAGCCACCTCTTGTTTCGTCTCTTTTGCAACTTCCTGCACAACAGAAAAGCACACAAACTTAAAATCACGCAAGTTCTAAATGGGTATTGCATAAAGTTATGAACTTGGTCGATATTTGACATGGTTGAAGTCGATATCAATCTCATCGTCCACTCCTGGTCCTACAACTTGACATTGTTATTGCATAGAGGCCACAATATCGACCCATATATTTCGTTCAACAGATAGTTGGTTGAAAAGGTAAACAAAGATGGGTTAATAGGACATCAATTAAAGGGGCCGAACTGTCGAGATTCCTATAAAGCATGCAGACACATTCCTAAATCAGTTTATTTAGATATCAAAAATGTATAATAGAGCTTATTTAACTAAACTTGGTAGGCGGTCACAACAATAGTTTTTCTGCATTAAGCATCCAATGAGCAGTTGTCACCCTTTATCAAAAATCAACAATTATGTCATGTAAGATAAGATATATCAAAGTACCTTTTGATTTTGGGGGTCTGCACTACGGCTTGCATTTGAGCCAAAGACAAGTTTTCCCTGTGTTTGACGAGAACTACTCTGTGAAGTAGAACCTGTAGATGGTTGACCACCGCTACCAGACACAGCAGGTTGGTTTTCTTTAGCTCCCGAAGAAGATGAAACGGGTGGGGGCTGGTACTTTAACGGTTTGCCATCCAATCGTCTCCCTGATCCAGTAAACGGGTTGAAGTTTGGTTCCTCAACTGGAGCGGCTTCCCCTGCAAGAGCACCAAAAAGAAAAAAGAAAAAAAAAACACTGCAATAAAAATGCAAGTACTTTTATTTTCCTTCCAAAAATGTATTAAAGCGAGCCTCAAATTCAAACCTTCAGCCGGTGTCTTGCTTGAAGGGAAAGATGGAACAGGTCTCTCGGGCTCCTTGTAATCAAGAGGAGGAGCAAAGTCCACCTCACAGTCAGTTTCAATGATCGTTATCGCATTAGAAGGCTTTGATTCAATGATATCGATGTAGTATTTCTTGTTGTTATAGGCAACCATAATGCTATCTCCTGTCGTCAAGCAAGAGAAGTTCCTAAGCGTTGTCTCTAAGCTGCATGACCAGAACAGAAATATCAAGAGAATAACAATACAATTTCCAATAACATCGTACTAGTATATGCACCAACTTTTCAAAAACTTACATTGCTTTTGGGTTGGAGATATCCAAAAAGTCCTTTGTGTGTGGTTGTAACTTAACATATGTACCCTTGGGAAGGGTCACATTCTTAACTCGCACAACGTCGCCTTCTTGTAAAAGCAAGTTTTCCATCATCTATGTGACCAATTAATGTGTATTAATGACCATAAATAAAAGACAAAAAATTAAAAAAGGAAAGGAAAATAAAGTAGTAAAATGAGTCCTCAAAAGGCATACCCAATAGGGCATATAGATCATGCCTTCTTCTGCAATAAACTCTAGAACCCCACAATGTGAAACCCGCTCAGTAGCAACATTTCGTAGCTCAAACAACATTGGATAATCGATCTGAAGAGAAGCTGTGGTACAAAAGTTTTATCATCATTATCATACATAGTATTAAAAGACTTTTCTCAAAGAAAGTTTAGTATAACAAACTAACCAAGGCGATCAAGAGCCGAAGGAGGCATTATAACTAACAACAAAAAAAGAAAATTTACGTCAATTATCACATGATAGACTAATATAGAAAACATTAAAACACTATCATTCAAATTCAAATGCTTCTTACTTTTATCACCATTCTCTAACTGGGGCTGCACCAGCAGAAGGAAAAAAAAAAAAAGAAGAATTGAAGATTTAGTATAATAATGAATCAAACAAACAAGAGCTAAAGTTGAATCATAACTTACACTTAAGCAAAAAATTACAATAAAATGTCTAATGTTCATGAATCACGAACAAACTTTTTATAATATGCTACACATAACACACTTCTAGTGAGCAGTGTAGAAATGAAATAATAACGTGCAATGCCTGCACAGATATGAATGAATTAAAACATATAAGAAAATACTATAAACCTTACCAACCTTATCAATAAAAGATGCAGGGTAGCACCGATATGTTTGCTCAAAGGATGCTCCATGATATCTATAACCACCAAAATACTGCAACCCATAAAAGCAAAACATATAATTATAATTAATATTCAGTAAAGAAAAATACAATCCAGATGATCACATAAATGCAATTCTACCAGAGACACTTATACACCATATAACCTATCAATAATACTGAACGTAACCAATAAATAATAATACTTTAGTGTGTATATATATATATATATATATATATATATATATATATATATATATATATATCGACCAATTACAAATGATCAAGTGCAGGGGCGGACCTATGTAGGGGTAGAGGGGGCCGCCCGCTCCTAGTGGATTTGCAATTTTTAGTGCAAACTTTTTTGGTTTTTCGATTTTGCCCCGGTATAATTTTTATTTTTTTCCCCCAAAACCTTCGTATTTTGTCCCAAAAGATTCGTATTTTGCCCCAAAACCTTCGTATTTTGTCCAAAAATCTTCAAATTTTGCTAAAAAAACTCTATATTTTGACCCAAAACCTCCATATTTTGCCAAAAAAAAAATCCCTACATTTAAAAAAAAAAAATCGCCCCCAGTGAAAAAAAATTTCTGGGTCCGCCACTGATCACGTGTCGAATTTAGATTCTTTAATCCCAGAAACACTGTAGTATTACTAGTTACAGAACTAATTAGCATTGAATCAACATACACAATTAACAGAAATGATTACGAACAAGATACAAACCATGTTTACTCTTCTTATTGGGGTTCAAACTTTCAGCACCCTAGCTGAATAGCACAATCTACGATCAGAGGATGAAAAATGACCTAAAAATGTTAGCATATTATCTGCAATTTAAAACTAATGTACGCCGAATTAAAAAAAACATGAAATTGGGAAAAGAAGTTACCAGGTGATCGACAAATAAATTTCAGGAGAAACTTGGAGAACAAAAAACACCTCGCATCTGTAGAGCTGGGATTAATAATTTTGATAAATAGATTTTGGAGAAATACAGATGAAGCTAACATGCGCCAGGTGCGTTTGTGCACACCGATACTTGATGTAGAAGGCCCGATTAAAACATAGGCCCAACCCAACCCAACCCTATCTTATTTGATAAAAGTCTGATATAATTAATCTAAACGATTCAAATCTTGATCCTCGTTGACAATAACTGTTTAATAATTATTCTGAATGAGAGTTTCAACGATTTAAAATGTAGAATTTGCTTCTGATAAATTGATATTATACTTTATAGTTTTTTATACGTTACATACTTCATTTATCAAGGCTCATTTGATTTCACTTAATAAACTTAATAGTCTGCTTGTTTTATATATCACTATCACTATATATACATTAAAAGAGAGTCTTGATTAACTAATAAATATTTTCAAAACTCCCTTAATCACCGTTAGATTAAAAAACTACGTTAGAATACCCCTTAATTCAACGACTATTAATCATTCCCTACAAAAATTAGCTAATAAATCAATTGTTAAAACACTGATTCCCAAAATAGCCCAATCTAATAATGAAAAAACACGGAACAAGATTCACCACAATCATTACCTAATCCCTTCTACCTTTTTTGTTAAACCTTTCAGGTTTTCTCATACCTATACTATCACCACTAAATCGGCTTTACAACAAACGATAAACGATTGCTATAATTCATTCGCAACCAACAAGAATCGAGATTAGATGATGGTGAATTTGTATGTTCAATAACAGACAGGTATTGCTTATAGCTAATTTATGTTATTATTCATTCGCAACCTAGAAAATTAACAAAGGGGTTCATCGAGGTTACATTCGATTCATTCATGACTCAGAAAAAACAAAACCCTAATCATCGACACTACCGCTTATCAAATTTTTATTTGTTACTGTAATCGCTAATTTGTCACAACAGGTGACGATTATGTGTATACTAAATGTTTTTGTGAATGAATTGTCGCTAATTTGTCACAACAGGTGACAATTATTTGTGTATTAATTTGTGAATGACTATTGATCTTTCAGCTTAATTTCTTTTCTAGAATTAAGTTTTAAGGTATCTACCTCTTATGATCTATGTTCAACCAATTCATTGGTTTGTTAGATAAATCAATGAGTGGTCTATACACAAATTTATCTTTCATCGTTTTAGTTAATTTACCACTTTTAATCAATATAACGTCTTGCTTAATTAGGGTTGGTTAATTACGTAAGTCAGTTGTTCACATGGTACAACTTGTCTATTTTTTATTTTTATTTTTTTTATTTTTTTTGCAATTTGAACCCTACTTGCATCACTAGATTTTTAACATGAGTTCAACAGACTTTTAGAGAGGGATTGAACAATAAAGGTCTTTGCTTGGTCTTTCTCATTTCAGAAAATCATTGGATTCACAGGTAACGTTTATAACCTTTTTATGAATTTATAACTATTTTTTTTTTTTTTTTTTTTTTTTTTTGAGTTGATTTATTTGGCATATTTGTAGTCCTTCCATTGCAAACATGGGAGCGCTTTTGTGTTCAGTATGGTGTAAGTTTTTAAAGCTATCATGTGTTCATGTTGTTTTCAATGATATTTTTGTGAATGACTTAAGAATGTGGTGATTAGTTACTTAGTTTGTATGCGTATATGATAAAATAGGCATCACAATCGACTAAACTAAACATATCAGTCCTCTATAATGATTTGTTAATATTTTAGAGGTTTATATTCAAACGCTAAGTTTAATCTTATTGTGATTGTTGATTATCATGTAGGCGCAGTTGCGTATGAAGCTAATAAGCCCTAATTGATTGACCATGTAGAAGTTGCGCTACTGCAGACCTGTGAGATTCAACTTCATATTATTTAATGAACTCTGTCATACTGATCTCTACACTTGGAATGACAAGGTATACTTTTATTTTCTTAATCTGTTTAAATGCAAATATATAATTTAAAATATAACGGTAGTTGCTTTAATATTAACATACATGTATATATATATATATATATATATATATATATATATATATATATATATATATATATATATATATATATATATACTGATAATTGAGTAATTGTATGTTTCTGATTATATATTAATGAGTTTATTATAGGTTGGAGGTACAATTATTGTTTTGTCTAGGCAACTGCAGGTGATATATGAGCGTCCAACGATAATTTTTGGTACAGATGTCACCCATCCTCAACCTGGGAAGGATTCAGGCACTTCGATAGCCGTTGTAATGTTTTTTGTAATGATCACCATATCTTATATTCTAAATAGTAATTTAAACTAATTATGTACTTGCTAAGTTTAATTCGATACAGGTAGTGGCTTTTGTGGATTGGCCTTAAGTTACAAAATATCGAGCACTGGTCCTTCGCAGCCCCACGCAAGAAATCATTCAAGATCTTTACACGAGTTTTGTCGATGAAAAGAATGGTGTGATTCACAAGGGCATGATCAGGTAATTATATGCATTTATCAAAGATGTTTGAACTATTTTTTTTTTAAACATAAAATTTAAACGGATTGTTTTTGGATATTAAACCGAATACATGTGTTACAGAGATCACCTCATTGCATTCAGAAGAGCAACTCGACAAAAGCCACAAAGGATTATCTTTTATAGGTTGGTGTTACTTAAACTTTTTATGTTCTATTTTACTATGTTCATAATTACATATTACTTATTATTATCTGATAATATAAACTTTTGTTTTTTTGTAGAGATGTCGTTAGTGAGGGCCAGGTTAACGATGTTTTGGTGCACGAGATGGACAAAATCTGTAAGTTAAATAATTTTGTTTTATATTTTGTTGTCGTTGTTATATGTTTTAAAGCTTAAAAAACTGCTTTATTGTTTTTTTTTTTTTTTTTGAAAATGCTTGTGTGTCACTTGAAAAGGACTATATGACGCGGGTTACTTTCATCATTGTGCAAAAACGGAATCACACTTCGTTGTTTCCAATGAATCATGGAGATCGTGCAAGCACCGATAAAAGTAGCAATATTCTTTCTGGTATGTAGTACTTCATATTACTTTTGTGTATTATAAAATATTAAAAAACTATTTCGCGCTTTAGTTTTGTATGGTGTTTGTTAATTGCTTCCAGGGAACGTTGTGGACACTAAAATCTGTCACCCAACCGAATTTGATTTCTACCTCTGTAGTCATGCTGGAATCCAGGTAATCTATATCGATTAAACATAACTTCAATGGTTGTTATGTTTTCTATTTTACCGTTTTTTAACTGATGATTTTGAAAATCTTCTAGGAAACCAGCAGGCCAGCACACTACCATGTTCTATTCGATGAAAACAATTTAAGTGTTGATGCATTGCAAATGCCTGCCAACAGCTTATGCTACACGTATTTCACTAAAATCGTTATTATTTATTATTATTTTTTGCTGAGAATTATACGTTAAGTTTTTGTTGGTTGGTTGATATACTGTTTGATTTATTGGCTGTATGGTGGTTGAACTTTGGACTGTATGCGGTAGGGATGGGTATTCTTTTGATTCTTCATTTTCTGCATTTTTGTTGTTGGGCCGATTTTATATAGGTTGACCCTGAACACTTTTTGTGTCTCATTTGATATAAAACCTATATGTCAATTTATGATTACATTTAACGACAAATTTAAAGTTTTGGGGACTTTAAAGGCGACCCATCTCATCGACCCACTTTATAGAAAATGGGGTTGAAGTAGCTGCGTGTGGTTAGTTTATTTGGGTATCAGACATACATAAATGTTTCAGTTCTTTAGCTATATTCTATGTTTTTTGTTACAGAACCAAGGTGGAGCAAGAAGATTTTGGACTCACGATACAGGTCTGATTGGGTGCTTACATGATTTCGTTTTAAATAATCCACCACCTCGAAACAACACGGACCAAATCAGGTGTGTGAATTCCTACAATGAATTAGCGCAAGACTCCATGGATACAGAAAGCCAAAAAGGCTCCAAATGTATCTTTAGGTGAAACCGTTGAAGCAAGACTCAAGCAATTTTCTGTAATGAACAAGCTTAAGAAAAGAACTTTAAGGGTATGTTTACTTTTTGTTGTCTTGTTACTTTATAGTTTTTATTTTTATTTTTATTTATATTCTATATATTATTCGAGATTTATAATGGTCCAAAAGTGAATATGCGGGTGTCTGATGTGCATTTTGGAAACATTTGTCGAACTGTATAAGACATGTTTTTCTGTTCTCGTGTTATATCCTAATTTGGAAAACGCTTATACACATCTCACAAAATATTCTTATTAAAAGTATCTATTTGTTTTTGTTTTTGTTTTTGTGTGTGTGTGTGTGTGTGTGACTTGAGGAGGAATTAATGTAAGATTTTTTTTCCCATAGGGAGATGTTGACAAGGACGGTTACTTGAATTACGGAGAATTCATTGCGATTTCAGTTCACTTAAGAAAAATGGGTAACGATGATCATCTTAAAGACGCTTTTGCATTCTTTGATTAAAATAAAAGTAGATACATTGAGATCGCTGAATGGAAGCTTTAGCCGATGAACTTGAACCCAACAATGAAGAAGTTGTTTCTGCCATTATACATGATGTCGATAGAGACAAGGTTTGTTCTTTTTACATTTGGGTGACTTTTAACACGTTTGACCCGTTTCATTGTAAGCAAAATTTGTTACTTCTACTTGCTTGACCTTTTATATATAAATTAATCGAGATCAACCCATTTGACTCGTTTGGTTTTGATTTAGTACTGTGTTCTTTTGGTGTAAATAATTGTGTTAGTTTTAGTTTGTTCGTGGATTTTTATTGTTTCTTTTACTCTTTGATGTATTTCTAATTTCGCCATGTGATTGTTTCAGGTATTTGGAACTTGGTTAGATGCTATGTTTAGTTTACGAATGGAGAATTGTTTGCCATTTTATGTTGATTAATAGACATGTCATGATTAGACCTACTTTAAAAGTTATTATCAGGTTATTAGACTAATCAACACGAGAATGATATGTATTATCATTGGAACTTTACGTTTGTTATTAATGCGTGCTTTCATATGCAATATGCAACACTAATATTGTGTTTCTTTGAATTTTGGCTAAGTTGTAAATGATGATATATGTCTGAGATATAGGAGTCAAGCCAGGTTCTCCGGATGCGACATCTACAAACAATATTATTTACAAAATTTGTATATGTGGATTTCGCTACTACAACTAAAAAATCAATGTAGCAAAGTTGTTAATTATTACCTAATAATTATTCTCTTTTAAATCATTCTACATTGTGATGAAAAAAAAAAGGAAATAATGACTCATTACATTTGTCATGTAGCATATACATCATATTACAAAAATATTAATATGTATTTACTTCTTTCAATAAAATGAATAAATAGTCATTGCAGACATGCGTATTTTACTACAAAAAACAGATTAAAACCAATCATATTGGACGACGATGAGAATGATTCAAATACCACCAAGAATGTTGTTTATAAGAAAGTCTTGAGACGTATTTGACTGAGATATAAATGTTCCATGGTTAAATATCCTTTGAATATTTTTTGTACATCTCTAATTATATATACTTATAGTACAAACTAAATTCATTTTGATAACTAATATAAGCTTAATGGATAAAAAGGATTAACATTGAGAGTTAATGGTTTAAGGTTTATGAATTGCTATTTAAGGTTTACGGTTTATGGTTTACAGTTTAAGATTTAGGGTTTAGGGTTAAAATTTTAGAATTTATGCTTTAGGGTTTAGGGTTTAGTGTATAGGGTTTACGGTTTAGTGTTTAGGGTTTAAGGTTTAGAGTTTAGGCTTTAGAGTTTATGGTTTAGTTTTTAGAATTTATGGTATAGAGTTTAAGGTTTAGGGTTTTATGGTTTTTGGTTTATTGTTTAGGGTCTAGATATATGGTTTAAGGTTTGGGGTTTAGTGTATAGGGTTTAAATTTTAAAATTTAGGGTTTAGAGTTTGGTGTGTAGGGTTAAGGGTTGGTGGTTTAGAGTCTAGGGTTGATTTAGGGTTTAAGGTGTAGGGTTTAGGGTTTACATATAGGGTTTAGAGTTTAGTGTATAGGGCTTAGGGTTTATTGTTTATGGTTTGGAATTTAAGGTTTAAGGTTTAGATATTAGAATTTATGGTTTAGGGTTTAATGTTTATGGTTTGGAATTTAAGGTTTAAGGTTTAGATATTAGAATTTATGGTTTAGGGTTTAGATATAGGGTTTAGGGTTTAGTGTATAGGGTTTAGGTTTTAGAGTTTAGGGTTTAGGGTTTAGATTTTAGAATTTAAGGTTTAGGGTTTAGGGTATAAGGTTTAGGGTTTAGGGTTTAGTGTGTAGGGTTAAGGGTTGGTGGTTTAGGGTTTAGAGTTTACATATAGGGTTTAGTGTTTAGGGTTTATGGTTTAGACTTAAAGGTTTAAGGTTTTGATTTTAGATTTATGGTTTAGGGTTTAGGACTTAGGGTTTAGTTTTTACAATTTATGTTTAGAGTATTGATGTTATGCGAGGCGTATATGAAATAGTGTATATTTTTACTAGGAAATACTATTAAATACGATACAATTTTACACAAGATATTTATTTATTTATAGAATGGATATACCTAAACCTTGCTACAACACTTATAGGCAGTGTACCTAATCGTACAGTAGTGTAGTTTTTAGTAAGTCCGGTTCGTTCCACAGGGAATCTTTTAAACAAAGCTTAACGCTATATTAGTTTTAATTTATAAAAATACAAATATATATAAGTAATATTATTATTATAAAGGGGGTTTTTTACCGTTTAATGACCGGTTTGTCGATTTTAAAACTTTAGTCGCAGTTAAAACCTAATGTAAAATATTAAATAAATAAAAGATTTAATTTAAAGCGTAAAATAAATAACGATAATGAAATTGCGATAAATAAAAGTGCGATAAAATAAACTTACGATAATTAAAGAGTACGATAATTAAAGTGCAATTAAATACAATGACAATAAATAAAAGTGCGATAATTAAAAGTGCAATTAAATACAATGACAATAAATAAAAGTGCGATAATTAAAAGTGCAATTAAATACGAAATAAAGGAAATTAAATATGAAATAAAAGAATTATGCTTATTTAAACTTCCGTAATCATGATGTTTGACGTGTTGATTTTTAGTTTTATGCCCATGGGTTAATTGTCCTTTGTCCTGGATTATTTAATATGTCCGTCTGGTTTTTGTCCATAACAGTCCATCAGTCATAAATATAAAGTGCGAGTGTCCTCGTCAAATTATCCTTATACCCGAAGTCAAATATTCCAACTAATTGGGGACTTAAACTGTAACAAGATTTTAATACTTTGTTTAATAATTACACCAGGTTATCGACTGCGTGTAACCCAAGGTTTTAATACTTTGTTATCAATTATGCCAAGTGTCCTTGTACATAATTTCACCCCTGTTTTAATAATTCCATAGACTATTAATCCATTCACGTGTCCGGTTAAATGAACGATTATTCGTACATATAAATATCCCACCCATCGTGTCCGATCGAGTGTATATGGTTATTTATAGGTACGTCTAATTGTAAATCTTTATATTAAAATTAACAAACTATCATTTAGTTAAACAAATATAAAGCCCATTAATAGCCCATAGTCTAATTTCCACAAGTGTCGTTCTTTTGTCCAAACCCCAATTATGGTACAAAGCCCAATTACTCAATTTTAGTAATTAGCCCAATATCATGATTACTTCGTTTTAAATAAGCATAATAATAACTTAGTTACGAGACATTAAATTAAAAAGGTTGAACATAACTTACAATGATTAAAAATAGCGTAGCGTTACACGGACAGAATTTCGACTTACACCCTTACAACATTCGCTAACATACCCTTATTATTAGAAATTAAAATTAAAATTAAAATTAAAATTATAATATAAATATATATACATATACGTTGATGAATGAAGAGAAAAAGGTGTGTAAAAATCGGCCGAATGCTCGGCCTTTTATAGGCCCACGTAATACTGTTTGACCTCCGCGAGTGCGGAGATTTTTGCCTTTATAAGCTCCGCGAGTGCGGAGCTGTGGATTCCAGCTCACACAAGCTTGGCTCCTAGCTTGCCGACGGTTTTATAATATAATATAATATATATATATATTAATTTTAAGAATTAATTATATATTATATTATATTCATGTGCATAGTTGACTTGTAATTTTTAGTCCGTTGCGTCGAGCGTTGAGAGTTGACTCTGGTCCCGGTTCCGAATTTTCGAACGTCCTTGCGTATGATTTAATATCTTGTAATTTGCGTTTTGCGGCTTGTACTCTTGTCATTTTTAGGCGTTCCTTATCAATAATTTGAACCTCTTTGCTAGTACTTTGTACTTTTTAGCTTTTTGGTCGTTTGCGTCTTCAATTTGTCGAATCTGCCTTTTGACTTCACCTTTTAATATTTAAACAAATATTCCTTGTAAATAGGACAACTGCAACTAAAAGCTTGTCTTTCTTGAGGGATAATGCGATGAAATATATGTTCGTTTTTAGCATTATCAAATATTCCCACACTTGAGCGTTGCTTGTCCTCAAGCAATATAGTCTTGAATAAAAACATACTAGAATCACTTCTTTATTCTTCACACTTTGTACATCAGTGATTTCATTACGGCGGTATGAACAATGATAGTAACGTTGTGGTTTACAGTCCCACATGACTATAAAAATTTAGATCCTTTAAGGAAATTGGATCTTTATGAAAACATTTGATCTTTTGAAAATTAAATCTAGCTTTTACCCTAGATAAGTTTTCCGGAATAACCCTTCACCGGTGTTTGCAAATTCTTTTTGTGGGTTTGGTGGGTTTCATATTTGAAATTTTTAGCTCAAAACTTGCGGTTTTGTGTCACCCACTTGCTAACCTTGTATTGGGAAAGCAACACGTCCTGTATACTTGCTCCAAATATTACCTTTCGGTAAACTACCATCCGGTTGTAAAGGAAAGCGTTGAACAAGCAATTGTTAAGGCAATGTCCCCTGACATGCTTTTAATTATGGTCTATAACGTGTCGGACGCAATTACTATCCTTTGTAGGAGCAATAGTAAAGCTCACCCTTATAATTTTTCGATCTGGCACAAGGTCCTGTCTTTGACCATGCTATGCAACCACCGTTCTTACGGTTGACACCCGATTTAGTTCAGGTGACCTAATGAATTCTAGGTGAATTCCTAGAATTTTACGTTCAATGGTAATGAACGCATTGAAAATGGGTTTTCAGAAAACAAATCGGTTTGTAATTTTGATCAAAATATTTTCTCGTTCAAGCTCGAGTTTAGATATCATCGAATTCCATGAGTTTGTAATTCTCAATCTTTAAGGTCAATCTCTAGGATTGAGTAATATCAGGCTTAAAAGCTGATTTTTGATCTTTTAAGGAGATTATCCTTTCTGGAGGTCTGATTCATTAGTCTTATCCAGCTAATTTGCACGGCGTCCTCCCCATTTTACATGACAGATCCTCTCATGGTTAGGATAAGTCTGACCACTTAGCGACCCTGTTTGATGCTGAGGTCCGTGGATTTCCTGCTGATTTTAGTGATGACTTTTCTAGATTTTTCGTCAACCTACAGCTAGTCTGGACGACAACTTCATGACCTAAATCAAGAAGCGCGTTTCTTTTTCGGAAGACTTTACTTCCTTTTAACGATGGGATTGATTCATCGTGTAGATCCATCTTTCTTACAGTAAATCGGGTAAAACTGTTTAGTTTAGTCCAAAGCAAAAGTATCTTCAATTATTTGTTACAGAAATATGTGACATATGTTTAAAATAACTTGGTAAATTTTCCCACACTTGGCTTTTATTTTCTTTTATTTGCCTTTTTATTGTCCTCTATTCCATTTTAAATGAATTCTAACATTTTGGTTTGTTTCTCAATTTATGTCCTTTCCGAGGTAACAATAATTTCGGTGTTAACACATAGTTTTATCGTTCATAAATATGTATAAACATGATTTTGAGTTCATTTAATTGAAAATTTTGTAAAATTTTACTAGAAGTGGGTAGTCAGTATATAAGACTTGTGCTGTTCTTTGTTATCAGAGAGCACTAGATTCTAATACAGCTACTACGTTACTAGTATTTTTAATGGTAACCAAGTGTTTAAGTTAAAAATTTTAAAAATCCGAAAGAATTTAACCCCTTCCCACACTTAAGATCTTGCAATGCCCTCATTTGCAAGAAATCAGTAACAATTTAAATTATTGAGGGTGATTAGCGTAGAAATGATTAAATTTTACCAAAGTTTCCAAACATATTGGCGTTTGTTTGCTGAATGATAAATGGTGCACATCATTTGTTCATTCCATCTTGTTGTTTCATCATGTTTGTTTTTCGTTTTGTCGTCAAAACTAGCTTTTGCTGAACTTAATGCCAGTCTTTGAAAATGCGCTGTTTTACCCTGTTTTGTACAATCGACAATATACATACATACAAATATAAACATGCATGGCAATTTGAAATGGGACTTAAAATCCCACTTTCAAATCCTAAATGTGAAATATTAGTACACAATAATAATAAAAATGATAAAAAATTACATAAAAATATCCAATAACATAAGTTTATACATGAAAAAGTAAAAAGATAAAAACATAAAAATCATAAAAATAACCAATGGAACTAAATTAGTCTGGATAGGGGTTCCAGTTCATCTCGTCAGGTGGGTTCCATAGTTGGTTATAGGTGTTCTGATAGGCTTGGTTATAGTCATACCGGTTAAAGGGTGGTCGGATGTCGGGGTTGTGTGTGTTGTGGTGTAGAAGCAGACTCGCTGGTTCTTTTTTATCTGGCCTGTTTTTCAGCCTCATGCGATCGCATGAGGTTGAAGTGTAAACCCCATGCGATCGCATGGGGTGCCGGGTACAGTGTTTTCACCTTCTTTTTTTTTATTAGATAAAACCTTACACTTTATAAAACATAAAATTAATAAAATTTTTAAAAATTTGTTTCTTTTTAGGATGAGGGAATTTCGGATCGATGTCCTAGTCCGTCCCTCGACAAAATTTTAAAATTTGTCAATTCAAAGCGCGGTTTTAAAAGTAAAGATTTTTGGGTTTTTTTTTAAATGTTTTTGGCATACTTTAATTCAATAAGATTAAAAAATAATGATAATAAAATTTCTCGTCCCTCCCTTGGGCAGAGCAATTTCGGTTCAACGACCTAGTCTTCAACTCATGACGAATTTTAAAAATCATATTTTTAACTTAGCGAAATAAAGTAAATTTTTGTTTTTAAATTCACACCAAACTTAAATTTAAAATGCATAAAATTGAAAAATCATATTAATAATTAAAAATTCACACCAAACTTATATTATATTTTTATTTTTATACATACAAACTTATATTAAAAATATTAAAATTTTCAAATATTTACAAACTTAAATATATTGATTTTAAAAAAAAAATCACAATATTAATTTAATATTTATATATTAATTTTAAAAACATGGTAAAAATAAAATTAAAAATCTTTTTGGCTTTTATCCCACTTTAATTAATCAAATATTATCAAAAATATGCACCCCTCTTTTCGGTAAAGTAATTCCGATTCCATGACTTAATTTAACTCATGACGAATTTTTGAAATATTTTTGGTTGATTGATTAAAGATATTTATACCTTAAGAATAAACGTTAAATTTCGCAGTGATGTAATAAATTTTTGTATGATATCAATAATTTCGGTCGCAAGACCTAATTTTATCGAATACCAATTTAATACTTTATAGCGAACAAATTAGCGTTTATTATCAAAAGGTTAAAAATAAAAATAAAAATAAAAACTGTACAAACTTACCTGTGAAATATATTTCTTAGTGATATGCTCTAGTCCATTCATAAGATAGCCGGACTAATTGATTTTCCATGGCTACATAGGCGTAACCTCGAGCATTTAACGTTTTTTCTTCTAAACATATTAACGGTCCGTCTCTGCATAAAGTAACAAATTCGGTGTTTGAATAGGTTTGATTATTTGAACATTTACCTTCGTGTGACCATTTTCCACATTTGTGACATCTTTCAAGGTGTCGTGCTCTTCTTTTCTCTGCGAATTTTGATTTTCCTTTACCAAATTGTAACTTATTATTTTCGCATCTGGATTCTTTTCTTACTCCGTCCAATTTTTCTCTGATTACTGATACTATTTCACTTGGAAGGGTGTCATTATTACGTTTAGTGATCAAAGCATGTAGCATTAGACCATGGTTTAATTCACAGGAAGTCTTCATTTCGTAAAACCTAAAAAAAAAAAAATTCAGAATGGGGGGAGAAGACTAGTTCTTTAGGGTCTGCTAGGGAAAGACCATTCGGGTTCCATTTTCGAGAACTACACGAAAACAGAAAATCTAACTCTAACAGAAATACATATTATCCTTAAAAGACTTGATTCTCCCCATACTTAGTTAGCTGTGGTGTTGAAATTGTGATTAACTTCGTTGTCGACTTCCATCGGACTATCTATGTAATGTTTAACTCTGTGACCATTAACCTTAAATTCAATTCCATTTGAATTTATTAATTCTACTGTGCCGTATGAGAAAACTCTTTTGACTATGAATGGTCCAGACCATCTTGATTTCAATTTTCCAAGAAATAGCTTGAATCGTGAATTGAAAAGAAGAACTCTATCTCCTTCTTTAAATTCTTTTGAACTTCTGATTCTTTTATCATGCCATTTCTTCGTTCTTTCTTTATAGATTAACGAATTTTCGTATGCTTCATGTCTTAATTCTTCTAATTCGTTTAGTTGACTTAATCGTAGATGTCCGGCTTCATTTAAATCAAGATTACATGTCTTCAAAGCCCAAAATGCTTTGTGTTCAATTTCTACTGGAAGATGACATGCTTTTTCGTAAACGACTTTAAAAGGTGTGGTTCCAATTGGAGTTTTGTAGGCTGTTCTAAAAGCCCAGAGTGCATCCTCCAATTTAATGGACCATTCCTTCGGATTTGATCCTACGGTTTTCTCTAGAATACGTTTTAAAGCTCGGTTGGTATTTTCAACTCGTCCACTTGTCTGTGGATGATAAGCAGTGGAGATTTTATGAGTTACTCCATATCTTTTAAGAACTTTCTCAAGTTGATTATTACAGAAATGAGTTCCCCGATCACTTATTAAAGCTTTCGGTGTTCCAAACCTTGCAAAAAAACGTTTTAAAAAGTTGACTACAACTCGTGCATCGTTAGTTGGGAGAGCTTGTGCTTCCGCCCATTTAGATACATAATCAATGGCTACGAGAATATAGAGATTATTATGAGATTTTGGAAATGGACCCATAAAGTCAATACCCCAAATGTCAAATACTTCACATACTTGAATGACATTTTGTGGCATTTCATCACGTTGACTTATTTTTCCGGTCCTTTGACAAGCATCACAGGATTTGCAAAGAAGGTGTGCGTCTTTGAAAATTGTAGGCCAATAGAATCCAGCATCATAAACTTTTCTTGCTGTTAGTTGAGGCCCATAATGCCCTCCTGTTGGTCCTGTGTGACAATGGTTTAAGATTTTACTAGCTTCATCTCCGAATACACATCGGCGTATTATTCCATCGGGACAACTTTTAAACAAATGTGGATCTTCCCAGAAATAGTGTTTTATATCACTAAAGAATTTCTTTCGTTTTTGGTACGACAATCCTTTTTCAAGGAATCCACATACTAAGTAGTTTGCATAGTCTGCAAACCATGGAATT